>NW_006399852.1:1478742-1480059 GCF_000299155.1 Elephantulus edwardii | reverse complement strand
GGCTGTTGTACATAGGGTCGCTATGAGTCGCAGGCAACCCAACGGCACATAACAACAACAAACAACAAATAAAATAGCACAGATAGATACTAAACTTGTAACTGTCAATTACTCAAGCAATTCAGGTGCAATTATGTTCCCTTGTCTTTGTTTTCTAGTGCCTCACTTCTTCATTTAGATCCTGAATAGAAGCCTGTGCTCTTGGAATAAAATACCTTTGTAGGTGGTACTCACATCTTCCAGGTCATCATGTGAACTCTAATAATTCTCTGGTGATTTAGTACTGTGGGAGAAAATTTCTTGTTCCACTTATTACTGAGAGGTGTTTGTCTCCCTAGAGGAATGAAACTTTCTGTTTGTAGTGCTCAGACTGTAGTCAGTACCTAGCCCACCCAACTATAAACACTATCAACATAATTACATTAACATCAATCTATGTTCAGCTTCCCTGAGCCATAGCTTCATAAGTAGGACATACTTGATTTCTATGAATATCTTAACTTCTACAGTCATTGCCAAAAAACAGAACAGTTTGGGTGTTTGTTTTGGTTTTTTGTTTTGTGGTTGAGTTTTTTTGTCTTTTTTTAGGGGAAGGAGTGATTATTCACTGATTAAGCTGTAAAGAAAAGTGGCACATTAAAATTATTATCTTTCTAGCCTGATGTCTTTGTATTAGCATTTGGTCAGCACAACTGGTTCAATTGCAAAGTTCTGTATCATATTGTTTGTGTTTTTAATGTATCATGTTGTTAGTTAATGTTAAATGGTACATTAGCCCTTTGAAGGTGATAAGCAAAATCATTGTTTGTTGAGGTCTTTTATGGACAAGACCTCTTTGATGCCCTGTGAAAACACATCATAGAGCCTTTTGGCCAGCCCTTAAGAAAAGCAGAAGAAAAATGCACAGTGGAAGAAATTTTAAGTTGCTTTTCTTAAGTATAATGAAAAATAGTGAAATAATTGTTTCAAAGTGGTACATGGCTGGTTATTAATAACTGATACACATAATACGCTTCACATCCATGATTATTACCCATTGCATAAACAATTTGTAAAATGCTATTCTCTTTATAAAATACTTAGCAGGTAGAGGAAATCCCATGATCAAGAAGGTGGTTTTCCCAGGGTGAGGCTCATCAATTGCACTCTGGATGTGCTGACACCTGCAATTTCTCCAAATGTGGGAAATGCAACTGCATAATTTGTGGTAGTTGGGGATTAGTGGGGGAATGCATGCTCATTCTCCCCTGTAAAAGAAAGAAAAGAAGAAGAAGAAGAAGAAGAAGAAGAAGAAGAAGAAGAAGAAGAAGAAGAAGA
>NW_006399852.1:1465103-1478642 GCF_000299155.1 Elephantulus edwardii | reverse complement strand
GAGGAGGAGGAGGAGGAAGAGGAAGAAGAAGAAGAAATATATCTTAGGAAATGCAGTTTTTATATATATAAATTTCAACTCATTGTTCTGAAGTAAATTCCTGCTTGGAATGACTCATAGTATAGGATGTCAGAACCCTTGGAAACTGGCTTTTCTAGCCATTATCTTAGTCCCCAATGGGGGGCATTGTCTCTGCTTCTTTAATGGCAGACACATAATCTTGCAAATAATCAACAGCTGTGGGACCAATATAAGAAGAACACTTTCCACACTCAGAAACAATAGTGGAGAAACTGTGAAGACACTATGAAAGATGTTGTTGGAGAGAAGGTGAAAAATTACTGCTATGAAGTAACTGTGGCAAGGTGTACTCAGAGGAAGCTTGGCGATAGAGCCACAGTTTCAAAGTTTTGCTTGTTTTGCTTGTGAGATAATTGAAAGAAAAGCTAACTTGTAACTGCTTTGTGTTAATGTTTAGACGACTTTTGAGGATACCAGAGGCTTCTTGCATTTGTGTTGCTAAACGGAACCTGGATTTTAATTAATTGAAGAACTGTGTCTTGTTGTTTATCTGACTTGGGTCTACTAGTCTACACCTGGATTTGCATTGTATGATATTCTTTGTCTCCTCCCACTCCCCTACCTTTTTCCCTAATGAACTCCACAACTGTGAATAAAATCTGTGAGTTAAATTGAAATGAACATTAAACTCAATGATTGGTAGAAAAAAAGTGAAGAAGCATGTGAGGTGACACGTCTGACCATGTAGCTATTTGTTTAGAACTATGGATATTACTGATGGGGCAAGTTTCCCTTTATGAAGCAGACAGAAGTTAGACTTGGCCACTCCCACATTGCAGCTGCTCCTATGCAGATGTAGAATGGTCTAATAAAAATATTACAAGCCTGGAAAGCCTATAGGGTTTTACTGAAGATGTAGTATTAGACTGCTAGCCATAAAATCAGAAGTTCAAATCCACCAGCTACTACATGGGAAAGAGGTGGACACTCTTTTCCTATAGATTTACAGCCATAGACAAGCTATGGAAAATCACTGTCAGAATTCACCTGACAGCAGTAGGATTTTATATCTTTGTGGATGCTGTTGGAAGTTCTTTTTCTTGCAGAACAGTTGAAGGGTTTGAACTGATGATCATTTTGTTAGCAACTCAGAGCTTAACCCATACCACCTCAGTTTCTTTACAACAGCAAAAATTCAAATGACATCAAATAGGTTTCCAAACTGTTACCCTGAGCTATGGCTAGCAAATTGAAGGTGGACAAATACCCAAACTACTGTGGATGGCCAATCATGGCGTGTATGGTTGGGCAGGGGAGTAGCAGAGGTATAAAAGGAGGGGCAGACATCAATTCAGGGCTCTCGGGTGGATGCTGCTGTGTCAGCACGCGGGAGCCCGGGTTCGAACTCGAAATAAACTTTGTTAATTCGGCTAAAAAAAAAATTCATGTGACAAATCATAAACAAGTTTTGGGAGTAACTATGTTTTCATATTATACTCTATACTTGAACTTTGGGCTATTTCTTGGCCTTCTGTTATGGATATGTCCTGAGTTGCTGAAGTCCTTTAAGGGATCCTGTGATTACTTGATGAACATTCAAAATAGAAATAATATCTCTATTGAGGATAAAAGTGTTTACTCACTGGTGCTTTTCTCAAAAACTATTTCACTATTAAAATCCATATTATTAGACAGGTAATCAAAAAACTCATTGCCATTAGAAAAATAAAATTTACTCCAGATTGTATGTGGTGGTGTTGTTATATGCTTTTGAGTTGCTTGCAACTCATGGTAATCTATGTGTAACAGCTCTGAACCCTGCTCTATCTTGAGCCAATTTAATTGTCTATAACACATCTATCCCCATTTACCCAGTCACTGAATCAATTAATTTTATTCAGGGTCTTCCTCTCTTGCACTGTCCCTCCACCCTTCCAAGCATGATGTTATACTCCAAGGACTGGTTGCTCCTGGCCATTTGCCCAAAGTATGTGAGATGTAGCTTCAAATTTCTTGCTTCAAAGGATCAGCTTGGTTTCACCCTATTCAGATTGAATTGTGTAGGAAGAAGTAAAACTAGCTCCTTTAGGAGATGAGAGAATATTTTATATAGAAAAATGCTTAAGAATCCATAATTTTTAATAAACTATTAGAACTGATAAATGAACTTAAGCAATGTTGAAGAAGAGAAGATCAGTAGGAAAAAAAATCCATTTTATTCCTTTAGTGAACAATCCAACAATGGCATTAATAAAACAATTCTATTTAAAAGAGCATCAAAAAGAAACAATTAACAAAAGAAATGGCAGACATATGCACTGAAAACAGCAAAAATTCACTGAAATCAATTAAAAGATAAATAAGCAAGAGGAAAAAAATGTCTGTGCCCATGGATTTGAAGACACAGAATTGATATGATGACACAGAATTGGTAACACTGAATAGACTGAATAGCAGATTGAAAATAATTTCTCTCAGAATCCAAGCTGGCTTATTTTTCTGTCTAAAAGTGATGAGCTGATCCTACAATTCATGAGGAAATACAAAAGGAGAGAAAAAAAAATCAAACACTGATGTTAATTTTGTTCTTACTCATAGCAACCTTCCAGTGACTCCTGACCCTCCAGGACTAAAAATAATTATGGGAGGAAGCCACTCATTTTTCTCCAGTGGAGGTGCTGGTAGAGTAAAACCACTGACCTTTTGATTAATAGTCTCGCATGTTGTGCATCACAATACCAGGGCTCCTTCTAGAAATACAAGAGACCCAAAATAGCCAAAACAATCTTAGAAAGAAAGAACATAGTTAGAAGGCTCACCCAGAAGGCTCATTCCAAAACTTACAGTACAGTTTCAGTGGTCAAGAAGAGTGTATAATATCGATATAACATTAAATACAGAGTTAAACTGAACAGATTGAAATTGTTCTGAATGGTTCTGTATTTAACATAAGGTTAACTACAGAGTTCAACTGCATACATTTGAATAGTTCTGAGTAGTTCAGATATAAACTCATAAGCTTATGGTTAATACATTTCCAACAAAGATGTCAAACAGTGAAACAGGAGAGACTATTCTTGTCCACAAATGGCACTAGGATGAGAGAGTTTCCACATGCAAAGGAATGAAGCTTGATCTCATTCATAAAATTAAGTGAAAATGATCCAGGATGAAACTTTTAGGAGAAAACACAAGTAAATATCTTTTCCTTTTACTTCAGACATTAGTATCTTAGCAAGGGCACCAAAAACATAAACAACTGGAGAAAAACAAGATAAATTAGATATCATGCTGTTGAAAATATTTTAATGTCAAAGAAAGTCCCTGGGTGGATAAATGGTCTGTCTTCATCTATTGTCCTAAGCCTTGATAGTGCGGGCCTATGCAGTGGCACTGGAAAGAAAGATTTGACAATATTTTGCAAACTTTCCAGCTCCGTGGGTCAGTTCTATTCTGTAATGCACAGATGGGGTCACCATGGGTTCCAGCCAATCCTACAAGTCTGGTTCAGGGGTTGGTCTTGCAAGGAATACTGTCAAGAATGCAGAAAGACTGCACATAGAATGGCAGGAAATATTTGTAAATTATGTCTGATGAGAATTAGATATTCAGAACATAAAATACAAAATTGTTCAGATTCAAAAATGAAAAGAAAAGCAGCCCAATTTAAATATGGGCTTAAAGGATTTGAATAACCGTTTCCCCTAAAAAGATAGACAAATGGCAATAATCACATGAAAAGATGATTAACATTAGTTGTCACTGGGAAAATGCAAGTAAAAACCACAATGAGATAATACTTGTCTTGAACTGGAATGACTTTCACCCAGAAAGACAAACAATAACAAATGTTGGCAAAGCTAAGGAGAAACTGGAACCCTCACACGCCGGTGATGGAATACAAAAGATACAGCTGCTTTGAAAATAGTTTGGCACCTCCTTTAAAAAAATTAAAGTGTTATCATATGACCCAGCAATTGCGTTACTAGGATAATACTCAAGATAATTAGAACCATGGCCACATAAAAACTTGATTACAGATACTCATAACAGCATTACTCATACTTGTTAAAGAATAGAAATTATGCAAATATCCAGTAAGGATGAGCAGAGAAACAAAACATGATATATCCCTCTGGTGGAATATTATATAACCATACAGAGGAACAAAGTACTGATTTCTTTTCTGAGGTGAATAGACCTTGAAAACATGATGCTAATTAAAATTAAATGATTTGATATATTGAAATTGTTCAGAATTCCATAGTAACAGCAAGATTAATGGTTTCCAGAGGCTGTATAGAGAGTGATTACGAATGTGTATAGGGTTTCTTTAAAAAATATTACAGAATTAGATAATATTGGTGATTGCACAACTTAGTGTATGTATGTAAGTGGTCCCCAACTTGTGATGGCTTTTCATTCTGACTACTTCTTTATGCTAACATTTTAAAAAGTTTTTAGCATGTTAATTTTTTTTTTACTGAGTACAGTATAATTTATTGATGGTACATAACAAGATGGGCTTTCTGAGCCCCTCTCCTTTCTTAGGAGACTGGGTAGAACCTATGTCAAGGAAGTGAGATTCTCCATGTATGTGTGGGGGTGTTGAGTTGGAGCAAGGACTCCCCAGCAGCTGAGGGTCTCTCTCTCTTCTAGTGCTATTTCTGGGGCTGATAGGCAAAGGGGCTCTTGTTCTTTGGGGGCCTGGTTGCTGGAGCCAAATTCATTGCCATACCACCAACTGGGTTTCACAAAGTGGTTGCTCAGAGCAATTCCAACCCCAACATCAACAATGGTAGAGTAAGTGTCATAGTTAAAGTCACAGGAGATAACCTGGTCTTCAGTGTATCCCAGGATGCTCTTGAGGGACCCTTCTGATGCCTGCTTTACTACTTCCTTGACATCATCATATTTGGCAGCTTTCTCCAGACAGTAGGTCCAATCTGTGACAGAGGTATTAGGGGTGAGGACACAGAAAGCCATGCCAGTTAATTTCCCATTCAGCTAAGGGATGACCTTGCCCATGGCTTTGGCAGTGCCAGTAGATGCAGGGATGATGTTCTGGGCAGCTCCCCGGCCATCCCGCTACAGGCTTTCCAGAGGGACCATCCACAGTCTTCTGGGTGGCAGTGACGGCATAGACTGTGGTCATGAGTCCCTCTACAATGCCAGAGTTGTCATGAATGACCTTGGCCAGGGCAAGCAAGCATTTTGTGGTACAGGAGGCATTGATGACGATCTTGAGAGAATTGTCATACTTTTCATGGTTCATGGCCATCACAAACATGGAAGCATCAGCAGAAAGAGCAGGGAGGAATAGCTTTTGGCACCACTGTTCAAGTGAGCCCCCAGTCTTCTCCAAGGTTGTGAAGACGCCAGTGGACTCCACAACACACTCAGCACCAGAATCACCCAACTTGAAGTTGGTGGAATCTCACTCTTGGAAGATAGTGATGGCTTTCCCATTGATGACCAGCTTCCCATCCTCAGCCTTGACATTCTCAGAACTTACCATGGGTGGAATCATACTGGAATATATAGACCATGTAGTTGAGGTCATCGATGGCCACAACATTCATTTTGGCAGGGTTAAAAGAAGCTGTGGTGAGCAGACATCCAATGAGGCCAAATCCATTTACTCTGTTTTTCACCATCATGTTGTAGGGATGTTGCTGAGGCTGCATGAGAAGAGAGGGCAATCTGTCAATCAATGAGGAGCAGAGAGCCCATTGTTAATGCTTTTATAAGACAGATCTTTATTTTTCTTTTAGAGTTGAAAACATTACAAAGAAATTTACAGATATTATAACATCTGCAAGTTATGGCTATCATGTTCTATGTAGTGGTGGTGTGAGGCACTGTTAAGGTGATTAGGACAATCCTGTGAACCACCCTTCAAACCCGTGCTCAATCCTGTGCCATCCTCACATCCCCATGACCCTCAAGCCCATGATTATGGCCACTGTGTCAGTATCTCTCCTTGAGGACCTTTCTCTTTATCACTGACCCTCTGTTTCCTCCAGCATGTTCTCTTTTTTCAATAATTGATGCCTCCTGACAACATGCCCAAAGTAAGTGAAACAAAAGTTTTACTATCCTTGTTTTTAAAAAGCATGGTGGTCTGGTCACATTTCCTTCAAGACAGATCTGTTTGTTCTCTTAGCAGCCCATGAGATATTCAATACTCTTTGTCACCATCATCATTCAAAGGAATTGATCCTTTACTAATGTTAAAAACCAAACCCAAACCCCTGCTGTTAAGTTGTTCCTCCATAGCAACCCCCCACTAGGCTTCTGAGGTTGTAGATCTTGCTAGAGGAAACTGGCATTTTCTCCCTCAGAGCAGCTGGTGGGTTCAAACTGTCAATCTTTCAGTTATCAAACTGGTACTTTACCTTCTATGTCATCAGGGCTTTTGTACTACTAATGCTAAATGTCTCGGGGGTGAGGGGGAGAAGGGGTTGTCCTCGTTTTTTTCACAACGCAAACACATTGTAAATTGAGGATTGTGTGTATATTCTATAATCCGTTTTATTGCACACTTTGAAATGATGGATTTGGTAATATGTGAATTATTGCTTAAGAAAATTAGAATGGCTGTCCTTGATTTTTCTGTAAATTGTTCAGAGATATCTTTAAGAAAAATCATTAACATTAAAATCTACTTTTATGTTTTTCTTAACAAAAAAAAGAGCAGCTGCTTCAAAATCCATTTTATAGACTTGCTAAAACTTTATTTGTACCAGTGCAGAGAAAGCACAAATCATTCCAGATTTCTCCCGAGTTGAATTGTGAAGATGAATAGCAGTTCATCACTTCTGTTGTCTCATTAACTTGATGCACATCCTTCTCATTCTCATTTATCAAACAGGCATTGTTCTGGGCTCCAGGGAGGGAATTGTTACTGTCTGATGCAGACCTCCAACCCGCTGTCTTGTTCTCTTCCAGGCGCTGCCCTTCCCTAGCCAGGTGGTGTACAATCGAGTGGGCAAATGTGGCAGCAGAACCGTGGTCTTGCTTCTGAGAATCTTGTCTGAGAAGCATGGATTCAATTTGGTCACTTCTGACATTCACAACAAAACCAGGCTTACGAAAAATGAGCAAGTAAGTTGCCTTTGCCCATTGTTCAATTCTGTTTTCCTTCAATTTGCTTGTGTAATTAGCAGGGCATCTAACAGAGGCCATCCTTAAATCTCCTGCATGCAGACCAGGGTTGCAATTTCATGTTGTACCTCTGCCTGAGGCTGCAAGGAAGTAAATTTAAGTTAAGGTTTTAGAAGGAACCCTTTTCAAACTAGGACATCCGCCTGGAGGGATACTTTTATTAATCCTGACTAAGGACAGTGTAAACTTGTCATTGTCTATTTAGCTAAAATTAGCATTGAATAAATAAGTAGTTACACCTCTGAGCTATGAATAATGCTGACATCTTGACAGCAAAAGTGAGATAACTTTTTTAACATAGATTTCCCCGCCCCCCCCCCCCCCCATTTTGTAACAAAAGTCCCAAATTTTCATGGTTACAGTAGAGGGAAACTCCTCTTTTAACCAAAAGTATGATTGGCTGATGGGAAAAGGAGCTTTCTGTTACGGTAACAAAACCAGAGTATTTGGGTGTATTTGGTGGGGACTTGGTGGTGAAAGGGTAACACCAGTAAACCAGTTGCTGTTGGGTAGTTTCTGATTGATGCAACCCTGTATAGATCAGAGTAGAACTGTGTTTCAGAATTTTCAATGGTTGGTTTTTCAGATCACTAGGCCTTTCTTCTAAGGCACTTCTGGGTGGACCCAAACCTCCAATCTTTTCACTTGCAGCCGAGCTCAAGTGTTTTCCCTGGAGCTCTGAAGGCTGATTATACCCTGTAACCCTGTGCATTGCTGTGTAGAGGTAACTCGTGGTTGCTGTGATGCTAAACACTGTGACACTGATGTGCCATGTGTGATAATGGTTACCCATGGTGGACACTGTTTGGTGGAGCTTCCCGATTAAAACAAGCTTGGAAGCAGGAATGGCATCCACTTCCAAAATGACTTGCCTCCGTAAACTCTATGAACAGTGCTTAGGTCTTTTGTTCATAGGGCTGCTATGAGTCGTCTATGACGCAATGACAACATAGAGAGAGCCACGCTGGTCTAGTGGACAGTAAGTTATGCTACACCAAGCCCAAGGTGGGTGATTTTAATCTGTGGCCCTCAGGCCTGGTTCAAATTGTTGGGTTTTTTTGTGAAATGTTCTTCTAGGTGGTCTAGCACTGGTCTGTGCATTGCTTTACAAAGATAACTCATGTTTGCTATGATGCTAAATACTGTGACACTGATGTGCCCAATGTGATAATGGTTACCCATGGTGGACAGTGTTTGGTGGAGCTCCCCGATTAAAACAGGGTTGGAAGCGGGAGTGGCATCCACTTCTGAAATGGCTTGCCTCTGGAAACTCTATGAACAGTGCTCAGGTCTTTCATTCATAGGGTCGTGATGAGACATCTATGACTCGATGGGACCTAACAACAACAACAATTGAAGTGCTTAGCTAATGTAGATGCATTAGGTCGAGTGCTCTCCTGGCCATTTTGCAAGGTCAAGTTTGGCAGCCTGGTCCTCCGAGCGTTGCTTCTTATTGTTTTTAGATGCTGTCGAGTTGACTGCGATTCTTAGTGACCCTGTGAAAAATGGATCTACACCATGCCCTATCCTGGGTCATTCTCATCCGCTCGGTCCCACTAGAGCCCATTGTTACAGTCACTGGGTCCAGTCCATCTCACTGAGGGTCTTCTCCTTTGCTGACCCTCCACTTTTCTGAGCATGATGTTCTTTTCCAAGGACTTGCCCCTTCTACCAATGTGCTCAGAGTGTGTGAGATAGTTTCACTATCCTTCTCTTTATAGAACACTCTGACTGCATCTTTACCAAGACATATTCATTCTCTTGAATGTCCCTAGGATATTTGGTTCTCTTCTCCAGCATCACAACTCACAGATATTGGTTCTTCTTCTGTCATCTTTATTCATTACCCAACTCACAGATGCAGAGGAGTAATTGAAAAGACCATGGCTTAGATCAGGTCAACTTTAGTCCTTAAATGGGCATCCTTGCTGTTTAGCACTTAGGAGAGATCCCTGACTGGAAACTTTCTCAATGCAACATGCTTTTTGATTTCCTGACTGCTGGTACCAAGGGTGTTGACTGTGGAGCCAAGTAATATGAAAAAATTCATTAATATTTCTCCATCTATCATGATGTTGCCTACTGGCTCAGTCATGAGGATTTTTGTTAACTTTATGTGAGATGTGATCTGTACTGAAGGCTGTAGTCTTTGATCTTCTGCAGCAAAAGCATTCAGGTCCTCCTCACTTTCAACAAGCAATGTTGTATCATCTGTATAACGCAGGTGGTTGATGAGTCTTCGTCCAATCCTGATGCCATGTTCTTCCTCATAAAGTCTAGCTCCTCAAATGATTTGCTTAGTGTAAAGATTAAACTGATATTGAGGACGAGTATAGCCTTAATGTATGTCTTACTGTGTGTCAGAGCATTCCCTTGCTCTGCTTGGACAATTGCCTCTTAGTCTAAGTTTTGCATAAGTGCAATTAAATGTTCTGGGATTCCCCTTCTTCTCAATATTAGCCACAATGTGTTATGATCCACACAGTCAAATGCCTTTGCATTGTTAATAAAACACAAGGAGACATCCATCTAGTACTCTCTGCTGTCAGCCAAGATCCATCCGACCTCAGCAATGATATTTTTGGTGCTACAGCCTCTTCTAAATTCAACTTGAATTTCATGCAGTTCTCTATCAGTGTACTTTTAAAGCTATTTAAAAATAATATTAAGTGACATTTCACTTGCATGTGCTACTAGTTTTATTGTTCAATAATTTTTCATTCTGTTGGATCACCCTTTTGGGGGAACAGATACAGATAGATTCTAGTCCATTGGCCAAGAAACTGCCTGACAGATTTCTTTACATAGAGGTGAATCCAGCCAGGGCTACATCTGTTTGTTGAAACATCCCAACTGCTCTCTCATTAATTCCTGGAGTCTTATTTTTATCCCAATTCTGTCAGTTCAGTTTGAACTTCTTTCTTCATTACTATGGTCTCTTGACCATATGCTGCTTTCTGGAATGATATCATGTCTCTCAACTCTTTTGGGTACAGTTTTTCAGAGTATTTCTTCTGTCTTCTTTTGATCCTTCTTTGATTATTCAGGATTTTTGCCCATAACATCCTACAGAGAGGAATTGTTTTTGTTAGGTTCTGTCAAGTCAAGCACGACTCATAATGACCCTGTGAACCACAGATCAGAATTCCGTTCTGTCCTGTGCCATCTTCGTCATCTCTGATCCACTTGGGCCAGTCACTGCAGTCACCATTGCTAGTTCCTCCTTACAGCCATCCCTAGCATGAGCAGTAACCTCGTAAACAATTTCACATCACTTGTGAGAGAAGAGAATAAATAAGGCTTGTGGTTTGATAGCAAGTTGAGACTGTGATTATAACATTTTTTACCCTTTTTTTTTTTTGGACGCATTTCTAACTTCTGAGGCATCCAAAACCTCATCAGCAGATGGAATTCCATTACTAACTCAGAAGAGCTCATCTTTCTCTTTCATCTCAGAAGGGAGTAGAAGTGTTTTAAAACAATAACCTTGCCAACAGCACTTGCTGTAAAGCTAATATGTATGTGGCTTCCAGAGAGAGATCAAAATGTTATCCCTTTGAAATCTTCCACAGAAATATCTGTGTTAAGTTTAAATAGTCATTATCAATCTCCCTCTAAACAACTCAGGACCATTGAGCCAGAGCCTACTCCTAGCTGACCCTCCTGTGGGTTTCCAGAGGCTGTTACTTGAATGGGAGGAGATTACTCGTCTTTCTTCCATGGTGCAGCTGGTGGATTTGAACTGCCTGCCTTTAGGTTGGCAGTGGAAGTCCTTACTGACAAGATCACCAGAACTCCCATTACCAATTGGGAAAATTTTTTACAAGGTGAGCATTATTTCTTGTATAAAAGTATATATTGACCATATTCATTTGCTTAGACTGCCACGGCAAAGGACCACAAAGTGAACATTAAAACCACAAAAATGTAAAGTCTCATAGTTCTGGAGATGAGAAGTCTGAATTCAAGCTGTCAACAGGCTATACTCTCTCTAAAGGCTCTATACGACTATCTGCTGTCTTTTCTACCAGCTTCTAAAAGCCTTAGGCATTCCTTATTTAGTATCTCCACCTTCATAAGGCCATCATCTTTCTGTATCTGTCTCTGTGACTCTCCTGTTTGTAAGACCACCACGCATACTGGACTGGAGCCCACTTGACTCCAGCGTGATGGCATCTGCTTGGTAACCAGGCCACCTTCTCGAGTCCCAGGAACGAGGACTTCGGCATACCTGTGTGTGAGACAAATCCAACATGGAACAATGATATTTAAGGATCGTGTGTGCTGGATTTTGCTTGTGTGTGATGTTAGTGCTCAGCAGATGTATAACATCAAGATCATGACCAACTTCACTATCAATTAACTATAAACAATAAATAGAAACTCCTTTCTTCAAAAAAAAAAAAGAAAGAAAGAATAGCTTTACTTAAGTTTGTCCTCTTTGGTTTCCTGGCCTCATCCAAAAGCTAATGCGGTTATGCTGATTTTACCCTTTCTACTTCTAAAGCAAGTGTCTGTAAATAAACAGCTTATGTTATTGGAGTTTTAGAATTGTTTCATTTGCTTTCCTTTGAGTCTAACTCTTAGGTACATGTGAGAACGATAGTGAGCCAGGCTCAATTCTGAGCTGCCTCGTGAAACATAGTAACAAGACAGTGTTTCCCACTTCCCACTGATGAAAAAGGAGGCAGATAACACAGAGAGAACAAGGCAAAGGAAACAATTTAATCATCAGCATACTCAAGGATGTCCTAGAAGCAGGAATGTGAGCACAGCATATGCTGTTATTTTTGTTGTTAGCTGCCTTCATGATAACTACCAACTTACGGTGACCCTATATATGGTGACCCCACGTGCAGCAGAGTGGAATACTGCCACAAACAACCCCCATGATTGGCCACAGGTGGGACCATTGTGTCAATCCATTGAGTTTTTATTGGCTGATTTTTAGAAATAGATTGCCAGTCCTTACTTCCTGGTCTCCCTTTGTCTGGAAGCCTTGCTGTAACCTGTTTAGCCTCTTTGTAACATACAAGCCTTCCAGATTATGTTGTTCTTGTTAGGTGCTGTCGAGTCAGTAGAAATTGGAGCAATCCAGTGAACAACAAATCTGAACCCTGTTCTGTCTTGCGCCATCCCCACAATCTCTGACACACTCAAGACTTTCTCTGCAGTCCGTGTTAATCTGCCTGGTTGAGAACCATCCTCTCTTTCATCATTTCTCTACCTATCCAAGCATGATGTCGTTCTCTACATGCCCAAACTCTGTGAAATGAAGTGATCTCATCCTTGTCTTCAAGGAACACTCTGGCTGCACCTTCTAGACATACCTGCTTGATCTTTTGGCAGTCCATGAGATATTCAGTACTCTTCTCAGTTCAAAACCATCAATTCTTCTGTCATCTTTATTCATTCATCGGCTCTCAGATGTATAACAAGTGACTGAAAATACCATGGCACACCTTAGCCCTTAAACTAACACCATGTCTCCTCAATAATTTGGACAGGTCCCTGATTGTACACTATCTCAGTGCAGTACATCTCCTGATCTCCTGACTGCTGGTCCCAAGTGTATTGATTGTGGATCCAAATAAAATGAAGTCATTTGCAGTTTCACTTTTTCTCCATCTATTGTGATGTTGGCTAGCAGTCCAGTGGTGAGGGGTTTTGTTTTCTTGACAGTGAAGGTCAGTCCATATTGAAGGCTACCTTGGGCAGCAAGCACTTCAAGTCCTCCTCACCTTCCGCAGGCTGAGCTGTGTCATGTACATAACAAAGGTTATTGATGGCTCCTCCTCCAATCCTGATGCTGTATTCTTCTTCATAGAGTCCAACTTCTTGAATCATTTACTCACATACAGATTAAATAGGTATGGAGAAAAGATACAACCCTGCCATACACCTTTCTTAATTTTCAACTGTGTCATGTTCCCTTTCTCTGTTCACACAATAAATAGCCTCTTGGTCTAGATGTAGCCTAAGTGTCTCACGAGCACAATTAAGTGTTCTTGGACTTCCATTCTTCTCAGTGTTAACTGTAACTTGTTATGATCTATAAAGTCAAAAATGTCGTTGCATAGTCAATAAAGCCTAAATAGACATTCTTCTGGTAGTCTTTGCTTTCAGCCAGGGTCCTACTGACATTAGCAATGAAATACCTGGTGTCATGCTTCTTGTAAATCAGCTTGAATGTCTGACAGTTCTCTATGGTCTAGCCATTTTTTTAATTCTCTTCAGCAGTATTTTGTATGCATGTCATATTGCATGTAACAGTAATGATTTTGATTGTTCATTTCCACATTCTGTTGGATCATCTTTCTTGGGAATGGGAAAAAATAAAGATTGCTTCCA
>NW_006399852.1:1425460-1463923 GCF_000299155.1 Elephantulus edwardii | reverse complement strand
AAGTATAGGTTTTGCATTAGCACGATTAAATGTTCTGGGATTCCCATTCTTCTCAGAGTCAGCCACAGTTTGTTAGAATCCACACAGTCAAATGCTTTTGCATAATCAATGAGACACAGATAGACATTCTTCTACTTCTTGAAATATTTCAATGTCAACCAGTTATTTTTGGTATATTCTGTGTATTCCCAACTTCTTTAGCTCTTTCTTGAATCTTTCAAGATTTTCCCCATTGAACCTCTAAGTATTGCTACTCAAGGCTTAAATTTGTTTTCAGTTCTTCCAGCTTGAAAAATGTCAAGCAAATTCTTCCCTTTTTATTCTCCAGCTCTAGGTCTCTTGCACATTCTGTTATAGTAATTTGCTTTGTCTTCTTGAGCTGTCTGTCTGGAATTTTCTCTTCAGCTCTTTTACTTCAGCATCTTTTCGTTTTGGCTTCTCAATGCCATAATTCAATTTTCAGGATCTCTTCTGAAATCTATTTTTCCCCCTTTCTCCTCTTTGTAGTGACCTTTGCTCTCTTCATGGATGAAATCCTTGATGTCATCCCACAATGTATCTGGTCTTTGATCATTGGTGTTCAATGCTTCAAGCATACTCTTAAAAAGAATTTTCAATTCACATGGGATAGACTCAAGATCCTATTTTGGTTCCCATGGACTTGTCTAAATTGTCTTCATCTTCAAGTTGAACTTGCACATGAATCATTGATAGTCAGTTTCATAGGCAGCACCTGCTTTGGTTTGACTGCTTCTCCAATAATTTCTTCTACAAATGTAGTCAATCTGATTCCTGTGCAGTCTATCTGGTAAGATCCATGTGTACAGTCGCCATTTACGTCTCTGTTTTTTTTAAAAAAAAACACCAGGTATTTGTGATAAAAAATCATCAAACATACAGAACCCAATCTATCTATTTCTCTCCCCATTTCTGTCATCAAGTCTGTACTTTCTGATTGTCCTTCCTTTATTGTTTCCCAACATTTACATTCCAGTCATCTGTTATCATGAACGTATCTTGATTACGTGTTTGGTTAATTTCAGAATACAAGACCTGTTAAAAATCTTAGTTTTCCTTCTCTTTGCCTTTAGCGTTTGGTGCATATATTTGAAGAATAGTCGTACTGACAGCTCTTTGTATGGATATGAATAATAACCTATCACTCATAATCTTTTACTTTAGGATGGAACTTAAAATTGTCTTTTTAACGATAAATGCAATTCCATTCTTACTCTGCTTTTCATTCCTTGCGTAATATACAATGTGATTGTCTGATTCAAAGTGTCCAAAGCCAGTCCATCTCATCTCACTAATGCTTAGAATGTCAGTGTTCACACATTGCATTTAATATTCCACAATTTCTAGTTTTCCAACATTAATACTTCGTACATTCCACATTCCAACAATTAAAGGATGTTTACAGCTGCTTCTCCTGATTTTTAATTACTTTCATTCTGTGTCCCATCTCTAATACTGTAACTGTCCATGTTCCTCTCTTGTTCATACAGTTTTCAGATGTCTGCAGTTTCAGAAGTGGATCGATAAACCTAGTCTGTCTTAACCTAGGAACTCTCTTAAAACCTTTAAAAGTATTTAAATATGCTGTACAATTTTATGTGGTAAAACCGACTTTGTTTTCTACGGGAAGCAAACATGAGAAAGTAAAATAAAGCTGTATTTGGAAGACTTCATGTGAAACAATGAGGACTAATTTACTAACACATAGAGACTGTTAAATCCAGAAAGTGTTAAAGTCAAGCCATCCTTTCTCTCCCTGCATCTCTGTTCATGTCTCATCTGTTTGGAATGGTTTGATTTGTCCGCAGTCCAGGGAATGGACTGGACAATCCTTTAAGTTTTTCTCCAGCTCTGAGATTCCTGATCTCTTTCACCGATTTCCAGCATAATCTGTGTATTGTGTGGTTAAAATGTTTCTGAATCCTGTGGTCAGAGACCTAGTATCCATTTCACTACCTAGTTAGGGTAGCTTCCTGGTAAAATGTAAGGCAACTTTTAAAACCCAAGCGAAAGGGAAAGATGAGGTAGGAAAAACAAATATACCCTGTTGGTATAAAAACTACCTCAAGGTCAAGGGCTGTTGCTTCTGTACCTTCCTGATTGGTTAGTGGTTTGCACACAGAGACAGCCAGGAAAAAAACATCACTGATCCACTGAGCTTGGAACCAGGCAAGAATGCGTAAAGAACCCTGTTCCTTGTTACTCATGTATCCCTTTAGCTAAGGTTTCAAAGTATATAAAGCAAGCAGAGGAAACAAGTATTATTTTAACAGAATATACTCAAGAACTAATTTGCAGGAGAAGTAGCTGCTCCTCTCGGTGAGTTATTAAAGGAAGAAGGAGGAAGTATTTTAGGAAACTAAAATTTTATAGTGAATGGTGCTCACCCTAAAACGGCAGAGCTCTGGACATTTGTTCCCATGGAAACATTGTTCTTTGGAGTTAACTCTGATTCTGCTTCAGGTGCTGAATGTGTTAAACAGACTCCTGTGGGTTGGCCCCGCACTCTACCCACCATGGAGAAAATGTCTTTTATGAGAAAATGTGTTCCAAGTTCCCAACTGCTGACTTACAAATGAACTTTGTGATGGGATCCATTTATAAATCTGGAATTATCTATATGGTTTCATTCATGTACAAAGCTACAAAATCCCTGGACCACGGTCAAATTTGCTTGTATGCCTCCCTCCAAATTAGCTACCATCTCTCATTTTCACCCTGTGTGACACACACTCGTAATACTATACTTCAAAAACGTATTTACTGCAACATGACACCAAAGGGATATTTATAAAGGAAACAATATGTTTGAAGATACCAAATGTTGGGCTGCCTATACAAATCTCATTCATCTGTCCTTGTAGAAACAGCAACACCTTTGAAGCTGACATTTCAAGAGCTCCACCGTCACACAGGCACGTGGATGCTGGCTGCTGGTGCCATGTTAGCCCTCTGCACCACACGGAATGCAAGCTGAGGGTTTAATTTTTTTTTTTAATTTGTTTGAAAGCAATAATTTTTTTTACATTGTGTTTCATTCATGCATATTGTGTGTTATTTAATCTTTCATTTACTTATGTTTCATTACATTCACGTACATCATATTTTATATTATGATTTATTATGAGCCAGGCCTATTAGTACTCCATATTTTCCACTTTCCATTGACTCTTTCCTGTTCCTTCACACTCCCTCCCCATCCTCCCACTAAACTCTGCTATCCTCATGATTTCTACCCTTCCCCTTTTTCTACCCGCTTTCCCTTTCTCCTTCCAGACATTTATACACATCTAATTAGTTATCCTTCTATTTTTACAATAATGGCCTTATGTAGAATTTGTCCTAGTGATTCTCAGTTCACTCAGTGTCATGTTCTCTAGACTCTCCATGTTATGTAGTATTTACTTTTAAAACACGGAACTCAGCTGCTCAGGCTGGCTTCGATGATCTCTTGGAAAATAGAAATTGTACTCCACAGTCAAAATTATTAGCACCAGCAGCCAGGAAATTAAAAGACGTATTGCAATGGAAAAGTGTGCTGTTAGGGACCTCTCCAAAGGACTGAAGAGCAATGGTGTCTCTCTGTAGACTAAGGTGTGTCTGAAACAGGCCGTGGTCTTTGCAATCACTTGTTATGCGTCAGAGTTTTGGACAGTGATTAGGGAGGGTAGAAGGAGAATTGATGCCTTTGAGCTGTGGTGCTGGAGAAGAGTATTGAGGGTACCATGGACTGCTAGGAGAACAAACAGATTTCATCCTGGAAAGGGTCAAACCGGGCTGCTCCTTGGAGGCAAGGATTCTAAGCTTTGTCTAACATACTTTGGACATGTGCAAGGAAGGACCGGTCCTTGGAGAGGGACATCATGCTTGGGAGGGTGGAGGGACAGCACAGGAGGGGAAGGCCCTCTATGAGGTAGATTGATTCAGTGACTGGGATAATTGGGATGGGAGTGTCAGAGACAGTGTGATTGGCACAGGACAGAGCAGAGTTTAAGGCTGTTGTACATAGGGTCGCTGATGGCACATAAACACAACAGGAAACTACCCCCTACACACACCAACTCCTAGAGATGTGAGTACTATTTTAAACATATACACACACACCCCTAGATAAATAAGGCAAAACAAAATTATGAAAATCATCTGGGAAAGGGCTGTGATTTTATCTTGCAGAGAATTGTTCCAAGTATTATAAAGGTCAGAGTGCCTCAGGCATATCAGAGACACTAGAATTTACCAATACTTTGTTGGGAAAGAAGGCAACACTGTTATCATATGAACCTAAACTAATAGAGTTTCTCTTTTCATTTGTATCAAAAGTACAGAGGACTATAAATTGAAAACAGCATTTGCTACCTGCTAGTTATTTTACTTCATTATTTTGTTTACCTCATCTGGATCTAAAAGACACACCAGTGAGTAGGTATTTTTCCCTATTTGGGACATGAGCAAACTTAGACAAGGCTATTAAGTAAGTCAATTTCCAACGAGCATATAGAAAGTAACTGTGGAGTCTCACCTTGAACCTAGCACTTCCTGACTCCAAAGCCCATTGTGTTAATGTAGAAAATCTCTTTGTTCTGTAACTGCATGGAGTGTTGCATGCCTTGTGCCCTTTCAGGGGATTCACAACAATGCTGAACATTTTTATACTGAGAATTCTTGTGATTACCAAAAATCTCTTTCACTGACCTTCACCTACTTGCCCACTCTTATTTGATGCAACACACAAACACTCCTGCGTGCACACACACACAGGTGCAGACGCGCACATACACCTCTCACTGTGCGTTTGGTTCTGCCTCTTAACAACCTTGCTGTTATAGAGTGTAACTGCTCCATGGAGTATTACTGGCTGTCACATTTATGGACGGTGTACTGCCAGGCCTTTGTTCTCTAGTTCTAATAGGTAGATTTGACCCGCCAGCCTTCAGGTTTATAGTCAAGGACACCATTTGTACTACTCAAGGGTATTTCCTCCCTGATATTGTTGTTCTGTACCCTCAAGTCACCTGTGACTCAGAGTGACCCTGTTTGTGATAGCTCTGAACCCTGCCCTATCTTGAGCCAATTTCATTGTTTCCAACACACCTAACCGCTGTTACCCCAGTTACTGTGTCAATCCATTTTATCCAGGGTCTTCCTCTCCTTCACTGTCCCTCCATATTTCCAAGCATGATGTCCTTCTCCAAACTGATCCCTCCTGGCCATGTGCCCAAACTATGTGAGATAGAGCTTCAGAATTCTTGCCTCCAAGGAGCAGCAGCTTGATTTTACCCTTTCCAGGACACACCTATTTGTTCTCTTAGCAGTCCATGGCAAATTCAAGACTCTTCTCCAGCACCATAATGCCAAGGCATCAATTCTTTTTCTCTTGTCCTTAATCATTGCTCAGCTCTCTGATGTGTAGTACGTAATTTCAAAGTCCATGGGCTTGGATCAGGCACATCTCAATCTCTATAGACATACATCATTGCTCTTTAGCACATTGGAGAGGTCCTGACCTCAGATTTCCCTAATGCAATTAGTCCTTTAATTTCCTGGCTAACTGGTGCCAAGAGTTTCAATTGTGGAGCTGAGCAAGCTGAAATTATTATCAACCTCACTCTCCTCTCCATCTTCCATGGTGCTGCCAATGAGCCCACTGGGGAGAATCTTTGTCTTCTTGATATTGACTTGTGTGACTCTCCTTTGTTTCTCACAGAACTGGTGATTCCCCGTTGAGACTTCTTTCTTCCATCACACTAGTTGTACTGGACGACTGGTGTTTCACTATAAACTTCCCATTGGCTCTAACCATCTAATAACTATTCAAATGCTCTGAACCTGGACAAGTGGTCAAAGGCTGGAGGAGGTAGAGAACTCTCATTCCCCTGGGCTATAGTCTCATGGGCAAAATAATGCTCTGGACACAGTGCTGCTCACTGGCCTCTGCTTACTGGCCCATCCCCATAACCCACTGTCAGGTCCAAGACCCAACAGTGACCCCAAAGCAATGAGATGATTTTTTTCTTTATATTGTGATTTGTATGGAAGCCTATGAAACACAATTGCTTCCCATGCAACTATTCTTACACATTTCACTTTGTAATATTAATTGTAATGCTTACAATGCTTGGCGCTTCTTCTCTGTGATTCTCATTTCTATGAGTCATCTATCTTACCTTTTCCTGCTTGCTGAGCAGTGAGAAACATTGAGAGTTTCTAAAGAATCCACCTGAGACTTTGATTTTTTTTTTGCCAAAACATGGATTTACAATGTTGAAAGACATTTGAATGAACGGAAAAAAAATTGGAGATAATTGGAATTTTACATGTATGTATATATATCTATCTCTGTCTCTGTCTTTCTGTCTGTCTATCTATGTATCTATCTATCTATCCATCCAATTAGTCGGACACATATGACCCAAGGTGTCTCATGCTAGAATTATTAGGATGCACCAATTTCTTTAGTTTCATGTAGTTATAAAAGCCCCCACAACACATGCCAACAGTAGGAGAATAGCTTCCTAATAAACTACAGAGACAGGAAATGCATTTGGGCATTTTGTTATCTCTGTGTGAGACAAAGGAGCTCAGGTGGCCAGTGGTAAGGGGCTGTACTGCAATCCCAAAGGCCCACAGTTCACATCCACCAGCTGTTCAGCAGGGAAAGGGTGAGCCGTCTCCTCCTGTGTGATTCACTGCCTCTGAAAACCCACTGGAGGGTCAGTTAGGGGTCAGTTCCAAGTCTGTGGCACACAACAACATGTGAGAAAGGTATGAAAGAGTTAAAGACAGGCTAGTTACCGCTGAAGCAGGGCACTGGGCCTGTCGGACTCAGAAGGCTCTTTGCTTCTTGTGAAGCATGTTTCTCCATTAGGTGCTCTTTCATTTGATGGCTGTTTATGGAGGATCTACGGTATGTATGTTGTTTGATGAGCACCAGTCTGCACATCAGACCTTGTGTTTCTTATCCCTGAGTTTTCAAGCAACAGTATTACTGCCCATTGCTGGCAAATCGTAACTGACTCCAGCAGGTTTTCAGAAGCTTTAACTTGCATGAGATGAGATTGTTCATCTTTCTCCCATGGAGCGGCTAGGAGATTTGAACCACTTGTCTTTGTGTTAGCAGCGCAGCTCCCTACCCATTAGGCAACCAGAGCTCCCTTAAGCATCAGTATTTGTGTTGGTGGTTTGTGCTGGCAAATCGGAACCGACCCACAGCTGACCCTCCAGTGGGCTTTCAGAGGCAGTAAATAGTGCAGATGGAGCGTGCCCATCTGTCTCCCACAGAGCAGCTGGTAGATTCGAACCTCATGCCTTTGGGATTGCAGGGTAGCTTCTTACCACTAGACCACCAGAGCTCCTAATATTAGGGAAGCACAAGAAGAGTGTGAGCAGCTCATCTGACTAAAGTCTAATGTAAAGTAAGACTAAAGTTGGCAGGAAAGACTTGGAAGAGAGCTGGAGTCAAATCCTGGAGAACTCTGTGGGCTGTGCTTGGGAACTGAGGTTTGTACAGAGGACAATATGAAGCAATGATATAGTTCTTCGTCATACCACAAGTCTGTTGTTGTGAAGTCTGTTCTGTTCTGACTCGCCCACACACATTCCACACTGGTTCCAACTCACAGTGACCCTCCATTGGCTTTCCAGGACCATACAGGTTTATGGAAGAGAGACTGCCTCTTGGTTCACATGGGGCACTTAGAGGATTTGAACTGCAGACCTTTGAGTTAGCAACCCTGTTCGTTACACTCTACACTGTCAGGGCTCCTTATTCTGGCAGAGTGGAATGCCCTGCAGAGTTTCCAGAGCTGTGAAATTTCCAGAGGCCAACTTCCTCGTCCTTCTCCCACGGAACACAGCTTCCGGTTAGCTGCTGAGTGCTTCACAATGCATCACCAGGGTTCCTTTCTCTGAACCTTTAATGGGCATCAAAATCTGCCTGGGACCTTTTTTTCAGAGAACATATTTTCAGGTGAGTCTACAGAATACAACCCAGTGGTGGTTTATGGGGAGAATTCAGAACTTCAATGGGGTGATTAGATCTGGACCTGAGTCAATGCCTTTTATGTGCAGTTAAGCTTGCCTCTCTGTGGAGGGTTGGGTGTTGCTATGATGCTGGACACGCCTTAGCAAAACTTCTAGACTAAGATGCACTAGGAAGAAAGGGCTGGCAATCTACTCTCAGCCACAGTGAGCCAGTGAGAGTCCTGTGGAGCACAGTGTCCAGGTGGTGGGCCTGATGTGGACAGGGGGCATGCATTCCATTGTGCATGAGGTCCCCAGGAGAAGCAGCAGCCACTAACAGGAACTACAAAATATTGAGGTGGATTTTTCTGAGTGGCTCCCACATTTTTTACTTTTTTTAGGAAGAATAAGAAAATCTCCTTAGGAGAACAGAATGCACAATTCTAGTGCAGAATCATGACTAAAGCCATATTTGTCAACATGCTCGCCACTGATGAAATGGAATCTGGCTTTGAGCAAGGGTCATTCATCATTCACACAAGAATCCCTGAAATCTCTCATCATGTCTCCCCCAAGTCTCTTGAGAACTTGAACATTTCAACCCCAGAACCTTCCCTTGCTTGACAAGGCCTGGGCTGGTCTTCTTGAGAATGATCCTCTGAGCTCCCAGAATTATCATACGGTCAGTGTCCAGTCCCAGCCTTTTCCACCTTGTTCATGTCACTGCGCCCCCTGGTGGAGTCCTGCATCACAATGGGCATGTCCCTCTGAGCCCAAAGCCGTGGGACTCCAAGCAGCCATCCATCTGGGTGGGTTCTGAGGTTGTACATTTTTGTGGGAGGAGACTGATCATCTTTCTCCTGTGGAGTAATGGGCAGATTCAAACCTCCAAACCTTTCAGTCAGCAGTCAAACGCGTTACACTCAACACCATAAAGTCCGTCTAGCTTCCTCTAACCTGAGTAAAGGTGCGAATGACTAACGCTCTCAGCTGCTGAGCAAAGGGTTGCAGGAAGTGAGTTCACCCAGCTATGTATCCCAGATGCCGCGGAGTAAGGGTCTGGTAGTCAGCTTCCCTAAAACCAATGAGGGAGTACATATCTCCTCCCTCTCCCTCTCCCTCTCTCTCTCTCTCACACGCACACACACACACACACACACACACACACACACACGATCTGCCTGGAGTCAGAGCTCAGGTAGTAGGAGTCAATTTTCTTGTTTGAGATCTGAGCCTATAGCCCTTGAGGTTGAAGGGCCACAGAGTGCCATTAATAACATATATATAGCCTCAATTCTTGCTCATTCTCAGAGGCCCTGTGATTTGACTTCTTCCTTTAGATACGTTCCATTTCATAGTTACCTTTTATGTGTTTCATCATTTTGAATTCACAACTCTTCCTGTAATGATATATTTTATTTTCTCACCTAGAATTTTAATTTTTCCCCCTCTGGTTTTACTTTTTTTTCATGTTCTTGTGTATGTTACAACTTTCCTTTTTTTCAGATTGTAATATGAAAGGTAGATAAACAATATCCCACAAACCTCTTTTATCCACCAGTTATTTCCCTCGATTTTTAAAACTCAATCTGAAGAGCAAATAATAACAGAAGTAATGGCAGTAAGCATTCTGGGGTGGTGTGAATAGTTCACACACCTGCTGCTAACTGAAAGGTTGTAGGTTCAAGTCCATTTAGAGATACCTTGAAAGGAAAGCTTGGTCTGTTTCCCAAAAGCCAAGCACTGAGCACTCTGTGGGCTGTGTGCTTTCCCAGACAGCCAGACCATTTTCTTGGTGGCGCCTTTAATAAAATCCAGCACCTCTCCATGATATAAATGCTTAGAAAATAGGAATAGAAGGGACATTCCTCAATATAAGTAGAGTCACGTGGTAAAACCAACATTATATTCAATAGAGAAAGACTCAAAGCATTGTTTTTAAGGATAGCAGCAAGACAAAGATGTCTTGTTATCACTTGTTCTCAGTGTGTATTGTACTGGATATCCTAGCCTGAGCAAGAAAGGGATTTTTATAGAGGGAACTAAAACTGAAAGAGCTCTGGTGGCCTAGTGGCAAGAAGCTGCACCGCAATCCCAAAGGCACATGGTTTGAGTCCAACAGCTGCCCCGTGGGAGAAGAGTGGGCAATCTCCTCCCCTGCAATTAACTGCCTCTGAAAACCCACCAGAGGGTCAGCTATGGGTCGGTTCTGACTCTAAAGTATACAACAACAACAAAAAGGAGTTCTGGTGACTTAATTATGCTGCCAGCACAAGGTGGTGGTGGTGGTGGTGGTGGTGGTTGTAGTGGTTGTACACCATCAAGTCAAGAAAGAGGCCCTGAATAGCTAACTCACTCACTCACTCACACACACACATTAGCATCAAGTTGGAACTGACTCATAGGAGACCTTCCTTCCAGAAGGTTTGCAGAGGCTGTAAATAGCACAGGAAGAAATTCCCCATTTTTCTCCCTCAAAGAAGCTGATGGATTTGCACAGCCTGTCTTTTGGTTGGCACTGCAGTGCCTTACCCACTAGACCACCAGAGCTTCCACCAAACAGATAAAATAGTATTAAAGAACACTAAGTATTAAAGCCCCACATTCCTCAATCTCAAAACCAACTTGACAGCTACAGTAATCAGACAGCCCATTGGCTCAGTGACAGACAGGCAGATCAGGAGGATAGAACTGAGAATGCAGAAGCAAAGCCATCCATCAATGCGCTGATCTTTGATAAAGGATCTAAGGTCCTTTACTGTAGAAAGACAAGTCTCTTTAGCAAATGGTGCTGGCAAAAGACACAAGTTCCCGCAGATGGGTTAGTCTGGGTAAGGAGGAAAGACGAGAGAGGACGGAGGGGTGGTTATGGCTGTGGGCATTTGGGGGCATTTGGTACGACAAACTCTATTGACTTAAATGTGTCTTCCTATCCACCCGGGTCTGGTAAGTGCTCAGTAAGTACTCTATGAATGAATGATGAGGGAATGTGTGCAGTGGAATCAGGAGAAAGCCAGAGTGGTCCCTCAGGAGCCATGAGCAAGAAGGAACAGAGGTCCCTGCCTTTACAGATGTTGCCACTGCCTCTCAAGGTGCTGGCCCTGCACATGCACCCCTCCAGAGACAAGGCAGCTGCTGGGGATGGTGAGAGAACCAGACAGGTAGTTCAGGTGACAGACAGGAGTTCATGGAAACTGTAGCTTGTCACTATCCCTGGGGACAGGCTGGCTGGGACTTTAGTGTTTATAAAGCTCAGGATGATATCTCAATCACAATGCCTTGAATCTGTGCCTCTGGCGTGTCTGCAATGACCTTATAGTTGGCGTGCAGTGACAAAATGCGTGAGAGCGGAAATGTGCTCTCTGACTTCGCTGAGCTAATGCAATAAACATGAGCATTAGTGCCTCGATTCTATATTTAAAGATACGTCTAGAAAGAGTTATACGTTGTCACTGCTAATCCATTTTTCCTTGTAAAATAGACAGCTTTATGACTATTATGACACTCTTCTCCAACTCTAACCACTACTGTTCTTCCATTAAATTTAACACGTTGACATGTGTTTAGAGAATGTAACATAATGCTGAAAATGTCAGAGAGACAATTTTTCTTCTGACCTGTTTCTCTGGCTTCCTCATATAATAGCATTGGGCTTTCTCATGTTATTCTTAAGTGTGCGGAGAAATATTTGAACAAAAATGATTTAGAGCTTTCAGCTTTGATGGTCTATTAGAAGTACACACAGTAGTTAAATTTTGAAACCGACGTCCTCAGAGATTAATTTACTGTGGTTGTGTTTCCATATCTATCATTTTCTCAGTGCCAAAACCAAGCCCATTGGTGTCGAGTCTGACACATGGCGACTCCTTGTGCTACACAGTGGAACAGCACCAACAGGGTTTTTTATTGGCTGTAATATTTACAAAGGGGAGCCCTGGTAGCTTAGTGGTAAGGAACTGCACTACCAACACAAAGGTATGTGGTTTGAGTCCAACAGCTGCTCCATGGAAGAAAAATGGACATCCTCCTTCCATATCATTGACTAGCTCTGAAAACCTGCTGGAAGGTCAGCTATGGGTCTGTTGCAACTCAACAGCATATAACAACACATACCAGCAATGTTTACAGAAGAAGATTGACAGCCTGTTTCCATGTGGTGCCATGAGGCTGGAATGCTAAGCTTAGCTTCATAGCCAGGTACACAATGGACTTTTTATTAGTGTAGCACATGGGGAATTGTTCCTCTAGCAGAAAGGCTGAGCGTCTCTGGCACTTAGAACCCACAAGGGAGAAAAATGAGTGGATTCCTACCATTACTGATTTACAGGCTTGGAAACTGCTGGAGGGTCTCTGTGAGTCAGGACCAATTCCACACATGAGTTTGAGTGAATTTATTGGTGGTTGTTGGAACCAACCCATAGCGGACCCTCCAGCAGCTTTTCAGAGGCAGTAAGTATCTCACACAGGAGGAGAGTGCCATTCTTTCTCTTGCAGAGCAGCTGGTGGATTCGAACTGCATACCTCTACATTGCCATGCAATTCCGTACCACTTAGCCACCCTCAAAAGAAAAATAAACATCAAGAAGCCCATGCAAGAAGCTTTACTACCAAAATTACGCACTGGAACTTGTAGCAAAAGAGATCAGGGTTTAATAGCAGATAAGAAACAAAGATGTAAATATTAGATTGCATTTCCCTTTATGTTCTCCCTGACTGCCGTTGATGAACACACAGGGTTTTTGAACTGCAAGTAATTTGCTGTAGAAATTCCATTTCATTCATTCAAACAATCCCTGTAGACATGGGTATGGAAAGAGTTTACCATGGTGATCTCAGTGTACCGATCTCTGAATCCTGGCCCTCTCATTATGTATCTCTCTCTGTCACTGCCATTGTGTTGGAACCGTTTGTGTATAGCTGACTCTCCAGCTGCTCTTTCACAGGCCGTAAATCACATGGGAGGAGGTAGCCCATCTTTCTCTTGAGGAACCACTGGGGGATTTCAGCCATCAGAGAAGCTTGGTCTTTGGGTTCACAGGGCAACTACGTGTGCTGATTAGTTGTTCTTATGGGCCATCAAGTTAGAACTGAGTCATAGCTGACCCCCCCACCCCAGCAGTTCTTCAGAGGCTGTAAATCACACAGGAGAAAATTGGCCATCTTTCTATCACACACCGCTGATGAATTTGAACCACGTGCCTCTTGGGCGGCAGTGTAGTTTCTTAACATTAGGCCACTAGAGCTCCCTATGTGCTGTTGTTAGATGCTGTCCAGTCAGATATGACTTACAGAAATCCTGTGAGCAACAGATCTGTACCCTGTCCTATCCTGAGCCTTCCTCATCGTCTCTGACACACTCGGGTCCATTACCACAGGCACTGCAGCTTGTTGAGGGTCGTCTTCTCTTTCACTGACCCTCTTCCTTTCTAAGTATGGTGTCCCTTTCCAAAGAAGAGCCTTACCTAATCATATGGCCAAAGTGTGCGAGACATGTTTTCACCATCCTTGCCTCCATCGAGCACTCTCAATGAACTTTCTCCCAACCATATCTGTGTTTGATCTTTTAGCAGTCCATGGAATATTCAGCACTCTTCTCAGCACCACAGCTCAAAGGCATCAATTCTTTTTCTGTCATCCTCATTCATTGCCCAGCTCTCAGATATATAGCCGGTGATTCAAATGACTATGGCTTGAATCAGACGCACCTTAATCTTTAAACTGACATCATTGCTCTTCAGAACTTTGGAGGAGTCTCTGACAGCAGACGTTCCCAATGCAGTATGTCTCCTTATTTTCTAACTGCTGCTACCAAAGGTGTTGGTTGAAGGTTTTCTAGTTAAATGCATTCGACAGTTAGCATTGAGCACCGAGTTAGCCATTGTGCACCCTTAACCCTTGACCCCCATCTTCTGTGGAGATTGAGACTCTTGCTGTTGCTCCTGTATTAACATGTGAATAAGTGTTCTTTGTTTCCAGTTTTCAACTTGAACTATTTCATAAAGCATGAAGTGTTACTCTTCTGATGTTCTTCCAAAATTTTCAGTGGGATTTTTAAAAATTCCACAACGTGTCACTTTTGAGGAAGCCAATTAGAAAAATCTGAGGGAAGTAGAATTCCGGAAATCATAAGAATGCTTGGAATTTCTGACAGATTTCACTAAACATTTTCTGTATGACATGTTCCAGAAGACCATAAAATGAGTTTACACAAATGTAAACTGATTTATGACTGGCTGATAATGACAAATAAATAATTCAGGCGGCCACCCACCAAAACAGAGAACTTTGGGGAGGAGGTGGGGACTTCGTGTATTTCCTGTGAAATATGTTACCCATTTTTATCAGTAGAGAGAAATAGTGATGTATTCTCACTTTTAAAGTTTGAAGAACAAGTTTAAAAGATTTCTGTTTAATCATTATAGGAATATGTAATGATCGATCTTACCCTTGATTCGACTTTAAAAGAACTCATTGCTGTTCACTCATAAGCCACTCACAGCTGACCCTTCACCAGGTTTTTAGGGACTTGAATGGAGAGCTGATTGCCCGTCGATTGCCCTGATTCAAACCACCTGCCTTTGGGTTGGCAGCACATCTCCTTATTCAATGGGCCACCAAAACTCCCTGATTTTAAGAGAAGGGATTAAAACCTCTTTAAAAAAAAATAATCTGACATTTAGTAAGGCAACATGCAGTTTTCTCAGTTGAAATTATTTAATCAGTTACATTGTTTTGATGGGTGCCATCAACTTATTAAATGCAGGGCTGTAAATCTGGGTTTATTGTGAGCCATTGAGTTAGTTCCAACTCATTGTGACCTCCAAGCACAGAGTGGCACTGTCCCGTAGAGTATCCCGGACTCTGGTCTTTATGGGAAGACATCACCAGATCTTTCGCCAGTGCTTACCCAGTGCAACACAGTGACAACTTGTACATGAAAAAGTTGCATATAGAATTCATTCATAAGTGCTGCACAAAACACAAGTACCTTGTGGAAGAAAAGACGATGAAGTGGGGGAGAGGCTATTCCCTGGAAAAGAATATCATGCTTGAAAGGGTAGAGGGTCAGTGAAAGAGACGAGCTGACGCTGTGACCGCAGCAGTGGGGTCAAGTCTATCCGAGATGGTGGGGATGGTACAGAATAGTACAGAGTTCAGTTCTATACTGTGGTCACTATGAGTCCTGTTCAACTCAATGGCATCTCACAATAAGAACAAAGGGAGTTAGGTAAATAACTTAAGCTTAAGATAGCTTGGAAATGAGATTCCTGCGTGTGTTAATTTTGTGCTTTTCTTTAAATAGATGGAACTGATTAAAAATATAAGCACTGCCGAACAGCCCTATTTATTCACTCGACATGTTCATTTCCTCAACTTCTCAAGGTAAGACGTTTTCCAGTTTAATAGTTCTTTCATTTCTTACATGTTCTTTGACTCCTTCTAAGGAGCAATTGCTTTAAAATCAACCTCCATTCTCTCAGGAGGGCAATTTACCTTGAAAAGACATTTTTAATCCACTTATTTTTGCTGCCGAGGGATCACAACTTGAAATATTTGCACAGAACCTTCATTTCTTTTCAGAATACTCATCTTAAATCCTGTGAAAATTTGAGATTATTTAATCAGCATCCCAATGACCAGACGGTTCTTTGAAAAATATGTAAAAATCAGAGATGCTATCAAAATAAATAAACTAGTAGGCAAGAGCTAGGTATTTTAACCTAATTATTTTATTGTACATTTTTTGTACGATTTGCACCTACATGGGACTCTGGGAATAACTTAGTGGTGGAACAATGCTTATTTTATGGCATTTGGAAAGCTAGGGCTGACCAGCATTAATTTCTTAAGGCTGTGAAAACAAATTGCCACAAACCAGTTGGCTTAAAACGACTGAAACTTGTTTTCTTGCAGTTATAAAGGCGAGAAGTTGGCATTAAAGTGCTGGCAGGACCTTGCTCTTTCTGAAAGTTTTAGGGAAAAATGTGTCCCTACCTCTTGGCTTCATGTGTTCCCAGCAAGCCTCTCGGTGTTCCCAGCAGCCTTTGGTGGTCCCTAGCTTCCAGCTGCTTCTCCTTCTCTTTGCTTGACTGTTTAGGTAGCCACCTTCCGCTGTGTCTCTGTTTTTCTGTAGCCATATTTTCCTTTTACCTTGGTTAAGACACTAACTGCAAGAAGCTGCGCTGCAATGCCAAAGACACATGGTTCAAGGCCAACAGCTGCTCAGTGGGAGAAGGAAGAGCAATCTCCACCCGTGTAATTTACTGTCTCTGAAAACCAAGGGTCAGCTCTTGGTCAGTTCTGACTCCCCAGTATGCAACAATGACCACATAATCCCCAAAAGGAGCCCTGGTGATATACTAGGTTAAGTGTTAGACTGCCATTCAAGCCCACCAGCTGTTCTGTGGGAGAAAGATGAGACAATCACCTCACATTGGTGGTGGTGGTTGTTATCAGGTGTCATCGAGTCAAGTATGACTCACAGTGACCCTATGAACAAAAGATCTGAAACCAGGCCTATCCTGTGCCATCCTCACACTTCCTGACACACAAGAGCTCACTGCAGCAGTCACCTTATCAATCCATCTGGTTGAGGATCTTCCTCTCCTTCACTGACCCTTCACTCTTCTCAACATCATATCCCTCTCCAAGGAATAGCCCCTCTTAGCAGTATGTCCAAAATATGTGAGGCGAAACCTCATCATTCTTGCCTCCAAAGAGCACTCTGGCTGCACCCTCTCCAAGACTCATCTATTCGTTTTCTTGGCCATCAAGGGATATTCAGTGCTCTTCTCCAACACCAAAGCTCAAGGACATCAATTCTTTTTCTGTCATTCGTATTCATTATCCAGGTCTCAGATGCATACCTAGTAATCAGAAAGATCATGGCCTGAATCAGATGCACCTTAGTCCTCCAACTGACGTCACTACTGCAGGTCCCTAACTGCAGATTTTCCCATTGCAATACGTCTCCTTATTTCCTGACTGCTGGTACTAAGGGTGTTAATCATGAACACATTAAGATTGACAGCCTTAAAATAAGCCAAACGAAACACAACAACAAAAAAGATTGACAGCCTCAGAAACCCAGTGGCAGGGTGCCAGAAAGACAGTGGTTTTGGGGTTAGTTTTGGGCAACACACTAAAAGAACCCTTAGAATGCATTAGTTAAAGTTTGGCTGTTAAGTAAAGATTGGCAGTTCGAACCCACCAGCCACCTGATGGCAGAAGAAAGCAGCCGGTTACAGCCTTTAAAACCCTGTAGGGCAGTTGTTCTTGTCCCTTAAGGTCACTGTGAGTGTTTTCTTTCGGGGGGAGTTTACTTTGTTTTGTTTTTTCACTCTGCTAGCCCCATCTGCAGAACTCCTTAGAGGCAAGAATGGTGAAGCTTCCTCTCATGTCCTTTGGACAACACTGGACATGCCAGGAGGGGCCAGTGTTTGGGAAAAGGCACCGTGCTGAGAATGGTGGAGGATCAGAGAGAGAGAGATGATGACTCTCAACAAGTTGTATCAGCACCGTGACTGTAACAATGGGCTTGAGCGTGATGGAAGTCATGCTGTGATACTCAGAACAGAGCAAGGTTCTGATCTGTCGTTCATAGGGTAGCTGGGAGTCGTAGTCGACTGGACAACACCTAACAACAACAAGCCAGGATGGCCTCATTTAACCTGATTCCATCAGTTCAGTGACTCCTCTGTATGTAAATAAAGCCTTGTTTACGGGTGGTGACAGTTAGGACGTCAGCATATCTCAGGGAGCACAGGTCAGCCCACACTGGCTTCTCTGCCGTCCTTTTTAATATGCCACTTTATTATTGCACATTCTCACCGTGGGTTTTTCCGTCACCGTCAGTGGCGCTCTGATATGACACAGCTTCAATCCTGGCCTGTAGCCTTCAGTCTGTTTGGCATGTGGCCTCCTCCCCATGGGGCTCATTAGCATAAACTCCATTAGCATAAGTTCCCCAGATCTCTGTTCTAAACCACTTATCCTTAAATCCCCTTCTCTCCCCATGTCTGCCTCCCTGCCTCCTGGTCAGTATCAGCAGACGAACTAGCGGGTGACCCCTGGGCCACCTTCTTTAGTCATCAAAGTTTACCGTTAGAATTAAAGAAGAATTAGAATTAAATAAGTTGTTGTTAGGTGCTCTCGGGTTGAATATAACTCATTGCAACCCTATGAACAACAGATCTGAGCTCTGTCCGATCCTGTGCCATCTTCATCGTCTCTGAGACACTGGAGCCCGTTGCTGCAGTCACTGTGTCAATCCACCTGGTTGAGGGTCTTCTTATTCATTGTCCCTCCACCTTTCTTGCTGTTGTTGATTTTGAATTTTGTTTTTAATTAATTTTAATTAAAGTTTATAGACTTTGAATTTCCATTCATTCACTGTTGCGTTCCTCTCCCTTGTCTCTCCCCTTCCCCCCTCAATTTGCTCTTCTCTTTGAAAAGTAAAAGAAAAATTCTTTTGTTGTTTTACAATCCCTCCCACCAAGAAAAAATGCCCCTCCACCTTTTGAAGCATGATGCCTTTCTCCCAGGAAATAACAGACTTTCCTTAGCAACATGCCCAAAGTATGTGAGACGAACCTGTGTCATCTTTGCCTGCAAGGAACACTGGGGTGTTGCCCTTGCGCAGGGACCATGCTAATCTCTCTATCATACTGATTTTAGTATATGTGCTGCTGAAGCAAGCACTCCAACAAACACTTGGCTGCACCTTCTCCAAGACATACCTGTGTGTTTGGCAGGCCATGGGATATTCAGTGCTCTATGCAACACCGCAGTTCAAATGCATCAATTTTTCTTCTGACAGCTTTATTCATTCCAGCTCTCAGGTGCATAACAAGTCACTGAAAACACCATGGCCTGAATCAGGCACACGTTAGTCCTCAAACTGACATGATTGGTCCTAAACCATTTAGAGAGGTGCCTGACTGCAAGCTTATGCAATGCAGAACATCTCCTTGTCTCCTGACTGCTGGCACTAAGCATATTTATTGATTGTGGATCCGAGTAAGCTGAAGCCATTGCCGATTTCAATCTTTTCTTCATCTGTCAGGATGTTGCCTTTTGGTCCAATGGTGAAGATTTCTGTTTTGTTTTTTTTTTAAGTTAAGATGCAGTCCACATTGAAGGCTGTGGTGTTTGATTTTCTGCAGTAAGCAAAGTTGTATCATCCACATAACAAAAGTTAAAAGAGTTAGTAGACAGAAAAGCATTGGGGCCCCGAGCCTGAATGAGAGGATGAACACCTTTGCAGCTGGGTCTGACTTGCTGGCCCCCACTAGACTAGACTTAGGGCCCAGGAAAAGTTGGGGCTCTGCCCTGGCCAGAACCTCCTCTGTTCATCAGCCCTGCATGGATGGACTGCTCCAGGCTGTTCAGGACTAGACCTCTGAGGCTTTAACCTTCAAAGGCCTGCTTTGCTGTGAAAGGGCCCTGTGCAAATAAGTGTAAAAAGAATGCAGTCCAGCCATGCTGATGAGGTTCAAAAGCCTACCTCCCTGCAGTTTCCCTGCCCTCCTTAGACCCCTGGCAGTAAATGGGCACCTGCAGACTGTCCTAAAGGGCTCAGGGCAGTGTCCCTGAAGAGTCCAGAATGTTCCCAACAGTGTCTAGAGTATAGTTTGTTGCTGGGTTGTCTCCCCTGCATGCATGCCCTGACTCATCCTTTCAGGAGAGGTGGACATTAGATCCAAGAAACCAAGAACCGCCTGGCCACTTCAGGCATTGCATGAGAGAGCTCCTCTCTGCTGCATTTATCTCTTCTTGCCTCATGGGCTACAATTTACAACCAGAAGAAATCAAAAGACAACAAATTTTAACAGCAGTTGACACAGGGTGGTGTAAGGCCTTTGTGATATACTAAGACTGATAAAGTCTTAACTGGATCAGCAGAACTTGGTGACTGTATTCAATACATAACTGCCCCTGTCACAAGCTTGTGCAGGAACCGGAATCTCTTTAGAAGACACCACATTGCAACCAAGAGTGTCAGCCTGGCTGGCTGACAGTCTGCCCGCCCACTAGCCAAAATTCTGGGCCAGTGATTTAACCTCTCGGAGTTTCCATGAAACAGAGACAATTGATTCTTGCCCACTTTTCCTCCAAGCACATGAAGTATTCTTTGAGAGAAAGATGTTTTTAAAATCCCAAAAGAACCACACACCAAAACCTATATACTGTTTCCAATTATGTGACTGCTTTCTGGAAAAGACTAAATGAGAGAGAGGGTTGTGGGAGAGGAAGGGATGAACAGGTGGGGCAAGGGGCATTTTTAGGGCACAGAAGCCTTTCACCCTGATTCTCTGATGGTGGACACATGACATTAGCAGCTATACCTCACAAGGTGAACACCAAGTCAGCTGTGAACTTGAGTTCATAGAGTGCAGTGTTAGAGACACATCTTCAATTGTATGTTTAAGTAGAATATGTAAGTGAGTTGGATCAAGTGCACACATTTCTCATTTAACCTCATACTTTATAACCTTTATACTTCAGTATAAGAAAGGAGTCTTGGTGACTCTGAGGTTAAAGCATTCAGCTTCTAATCCAAAGATCCGTGGTTATTTGAATGCACCAACCACCCTGCTGGAGAAAGATGATGTAATTCGCTTCTGTGAAGCTATCCAGCCTTGGGATCCCACGGGCAGTTCTCCGCTCAGTTGTACTCTACTGTACAGGTACAGATGAGCCCCATCAGCTCGATAGCAGAGGGGTGATTCGTGCAAGAAAAGGCTCCCCATTTTCCTCATGATTTCAAAGCTGCATGTACAGCAAGTGTAAGTGGGTGGGAAGAAGAATTTGTTTGGAGTAGGTGTTGGTCCAAACATTCCAGGTGAGAACAAATTTCCAGATCATGAAAGGGCAAGCAGGAGCTATCTAGAAGTCCTGCAAGTGAGATATCCAAAACCTGGGGCTGCCTGTAAACTCTGTGAAAATGCCAGCTGTTAAGAGAGCAAATGGTATAGAGGGCAACAGGGAGGATGCGGGAACTCTGCATTTTTTGAAATTTTCCATGACCCAAAGCAGTTTTTATCTCACATATTTTGGGTATGTTGCTAGAAGGTGTTATTCCTTGAAGACGGACATCGTGCTTAGGAAAGTGGAAAGATAGGGGGGAAAGGAGGAAGACCCTCAAGGGGTGGATTGACACAGTGACTGCAGCAATGGGGGTGAGGGTGTCAGAGATTGTACAGAGGATGGTGCAGAATAGGACAGGTTCAGATCTGTTGTTCACAGGGTCACTAGCACCTAACAACAAAACTGCTTTAAAAAACAAACATTGTGTTAACTTTTCAAAAAAGTAGGCATTGCTAAAAATCTAAGTCTTGGCTGTATTCTCCGTCCTCAGGAGGTGTAAGTCTCAATGCCCTGTGGCCGGGCCTCTCTCCTCCTCCTGGTCCCCCTCCCCATTCCATTTTGTTCCATGAGATGCACAAGCATGGAACCGAGGCTCCCTCATCTTGGGGGAGATAACAAGTTGAAAGTGGCAATCAGGGGCTGAATTTGAAGAGGAGGACCACAGGGTTTCTCCTAAAGGAAGTGAAAGACAGGACCTTCCTTATTTGAAAAAGGAAGTCAAGGTGAGAAGGAGAGTCTGTATTAGACAGAGGAAGATAAGGACCCTCCCAGCACAAGACCTGAGTGAGCCATGCGCCCCAAACAAGGAACTGAAAGGATTCCAGGAGGCAGGAGCCTACAGAATGAGTATAGACAGAAAAGAGTGTAGAGAATTTTAAACAGCAGTAAGAAGAGATTGCCCCATCAGCTTGCCTCCTTTACAAAGTGCATGCTACCTCTCTGAGACAAGGTCTCCCCTCCTCCCAGCCCACGTATGTACATACACTCGACGCCACATTTCCTTTGTTTGAAGGAATTTATGTTTTTATTGTTAGGTGTGCTTGAGTCAACTATGACTCATAGAGACCCTGAGAATAATGGATCTAGACCTTGTCCTACCCTGTGCCTTCCTCATCATCTCTGTTACATCTTTGTTACAGTCACTGCATCAATCCATCTCGTTCAGGGTCTTCCTCTCTTTCACTGACCCTCCACCTTTCCAAATATGACATCCTTTTCTAAGGACCAGCCCTCTCAACGAATCCTCAAAGTATGTGAGACAGAGCTTCACCATCATTGCCTTGAAACGGCACCCAGGTTGCACTTTCTCCAAGACTCTTTGTTCATTTGGCAGCCCATAAGATATTCCGTACTCTTCTGCAGGACCACAACTCAAAGGGATCTATTCTTTTTCCTCCATCCTTAGTCACATGCATAGCTAGAGATAGAAATAATCATGGCTTGAATCAGATGCACCTTAGTCTTTAAGCTGGCATCATTACTCCCTAACACCTGAGAAAAGTCTTTGATAGCAGATACACCCAATGCAATATATCTTTTAATTTCTTGGTACCAAGGGTGTTGATTGTGGATCCAAGGAAGATGAAAAAAATATGATTGACAACTTTCATCTTCCTTCCATCTTTCATGGTGTTGACTATTAGCCCAGTGGTGAAGAATTTTGCCTTCTTGATGTTGAAATGCAATTCATGTTGCACTGGGCACCAGCACCAAGGAATTAGCTGTGGCTGCTCGAGCCATAAGATCACCATCCTAATAGAGAAGAGTATTGAATGTACCATGGACTGCCAAGAAAACAAACAGATTCATCCTAGAGACGGTTAAACCAGGCTGCTCCTTGGAGACAAGGATTCTGGGGCTTCGTCTGACATACTTTGGACATGTTGTAAGGAGGGACAAATCCTTAGAGAGGGACATCATGCTTGGGAGGGTGGAGGGACAGCGCAAGAGGGGAAGACCCTCTATGAGGTGGATTGATTCAGTGACTGGGGTGATCGGGATGGGTGTGTCAGAGGCAGTGCAATTGGCAAAGGATAGAGCAGGGTTTAGGCCTGGCCTGTTATACATAGGGTAGCTGTGAGTCGCAAGCACCTCGACGGCTGATAACAATAACAACAATAGAGTGAAGCTGGAGCCCCAGAGCTAGGCACCATCCCTGCTACCACCTTGACTGCAACCAGATCTGTAGCCACAGAGGGACTCCCTTTGCCTGAATCAATGTATGTTAGCTTGTTTTTATGGTTTACTCTTAAGGGTGCCTGAGTTATCTGTCAGTTTGTAATATTGGAATGATTTGTGCGTTGTTGCTTATTTCATAGCTAGATACTTATATGCTTGCTTTTTTATTGTTTGCTTTGATGAGGACAGCACTTGTCTGTCATTTTGCTTTACTTGGGAGACTTAACTTCCAAGACATACTAGAAAATAGGATTGGTCATCCGTTTTTGAAATAATAGGCTTTTGAACAATAGAATATAACTTATAAGATATAGCACTAGAGGTAAAGCCCAGCTTGAAAATTGCTCAAAATGAGAAGAAACAATTACAAACATCCATTAATAATTGGAACAAGGAATGTATGAAGTATAAATCTAGAAAAACTGGAGGTTGTAAAAAATGAAATGAAATGCGCACATAGTTTAGGTTTTGGTGAGCTGAGAGGGCCTGGTATGGCCACTTCAAATAAGATAATTGTATGATCTATTATGACAGGAATGAAAAATTGAGTAAGAATGGTTTTGCATTCATAGTCAAAAGGATCATTTCAATATTTATCCCAAAGTACAATACTTTAGTAGTATACTCTCTGTATGCATACAAGGATTGGAAGCAGAAGTGGCATCAACTTCCTAAATAACGTGCCTCCAGAAACTCTATGAACTTTGATAATGTCGATAGTTGTAGAAGGGCTTCAGGCCTTTTGTTCATAGGGTCACTATGAGTCGTGCTCGACACGAAAGCAGTCACCACCGAAAACAACGTACATACAAGGAAGACCTCTCAGTGTAACTGGTATTCAAAGACACAGACCAACACCTAAAACCAGAGAGCAGGAAACTGAGGATTTCTACCAAGTTTTTCAGTCTGAAATCGACAGGATATGCAATCAGAATTTATTAAAAATTAATGGTGAATGGAATCCAAAAGAGGGAAACAAAAAAAAAAAAGAGCTGGGAATTAGAAGTGATGGATTCAGTGACAGAAATGAGACTGGGGAGGAAATGATTGCATTTTTTTCACACTTGGTGATTTATTGCTAACAATTCTTTAAAATAATGGAAACAGCAGGTATCTACATTGGACTACACAGAAAGCCTATTGACTACATCTGTGGAGGAAATCTCTGGAGCAGCTTCATAGCAGCAGGAAAAACCAGACAAGATCCTGATGGCAGAACAGACCATACATTTCTCATGGACAAGTTCAAATTGAAGCTGAAGAAAATAAAAACCATGACCTTGAGTCTTTCCTTCAAAAATTTAAAACCATCTCAATAGGTTTGGGGCACTGAACACTAATGATCGAAGAACAGATGAGCTGCGGGATGACATCAAGGATATCATCCAGCAAGAGAGTTTAAAAGGTCATTACAAAGATGAGGAGAAAGAAAAGGCCAAAAGGGATGTCAGAAAAGACTGAAAATTGCACTGAAATGTCGTGAATTCAAAACAAAAGAAAATGTGAAAGAGTTGAACAGAAGGTTTCAAAGGGCAGCTCAGGAAGACAAAAGTAAGTACTGTAATAAAATGTGCAAAGAACTGGAGTTAGAAAATAAAAAAGGAAGAACTTGCTCAGCATTCCTTAAGCTGAGAAGATGGAAAAAAATGCAAACCTTGAGTTATAATATGGAAGATTCTATGGGTAAAATCTCGAGTGGTCTGAAAGCATTTAAAAAAGATAGAGAAAATACGCAAGGTTACTGTCCCAAAAAGAATTGCCTGGCATGGAACCATTTCAGAAACTAGCATTTGATGAAGAACCAGTGGAAATGAAGGGAGAAGTTCAGGCTGCACAGAACACATTGGTAAAAAATAAAGCCTAGAAGTTGATAAGATACTAATTTAATTGAACTGTTTCAACAAACAGATGTAGCCCTGGAGGTGCTCACAAGTCTATGCTGAGAAATTTGGAAGACAGCTACTGGCCAACTGACTGAAGAGAAGCATATATGTTCGCTTTCCCAAAAAAGGTCATCCAACTGTATGTGGAAATGATCAAATGTCATTAATATCATATGCAAGTAAAATCTTGTTAAAGATTATTCCAAAATGGAAGAACAGTTCATTGACAGAGAACTGCCAGAAATACAAGCCTGATTTAGAAGAGACTGTCACCAAGGATATCATTACTGATGTCAGATGGATCTTGGTTTAAGGATAATACGAGAAGGATGTTTATTTTTTGTTTTATTGACTGCACAATGACATTTGACTATGTGAATCATAACAAATGAAGGATGAAAAGGATCAAGAAGAATGGGAATCCCAGAACACTTAATTGTGTTCATGTGGATCCTATACTTAGACCAAGAAGCTGCCAGCCAAATAGAGCAAGGGAATGCTGCATGGTTTAAAATAAAGAAAAGTGTGCATCAGGCCTGTATCCTTTCCATACCTGTTCAATCTGTTTGCCGAGCAAATCATTGGGGAGGTTAGACTGACATTGTGAAGTAGAGTGTGGCATCAAGTTTAGAGGAAGACTCGACAACTGGTGTTATGCAGATGACATAACCTCATTTCCTGAGAATGAGGAGAACTTGAAACACTTGCAGCAGAAGATTAAAAAATAAATAAATAAAAAATAAAAAATTAATTCCGTCTTCAACCACTGGGACAATTGGCAGCACCATGATCAATGAAGAGATTGAGGTGGTTAAAAATTACAGCTTGCTCAGCTCCACAATCAACACTTTTGGCACCAGCAGACAGGAAATAAAAGGAATTGCACTAGGTAAATCTGCTGCCAGGGACCTTTCCAGAGTACTGAGAAGTAATGATGTCAGTCAGGAAACTAAGGTACGCCTGATCAAGTCCATGGTCTTTGCAATAACTTGCTATGCATCAGAGAGCTGGATAATGGCTAAGGATGATAGAAGAAGAATTCATGCCTTTGAGATGAGGTGCTGGAGAAGAGTCTTGAACATACATTGACCACTAAGAAAACAAATAAGTCTGTCTTGGAGAGGGTGAAACCAAGTTTCTCCTTGGAGGCTAAGGTTTTGAAGCTCCATCTCATATACTTTTGACCAGGAGGGACTGATCCTTAGAGAAGGACATCATGCTTGGAAGTGTGGAGGGACAGCACAAGAGAGAAAGACCCTGGGTGAGGTGGAATGATATAGTAACTAGGGCACTGGAGGTAGTGTATCAGAGACAGTGAGACTGGCTCAGAGCAGGCTTCAGAGCTATTGTACATACGGTCACTATGTGTTGCAAGTGACTTGACAGCACTTAATAACAACAACATGGATTACATTTTTAAAGAAATAGGTTCTTCTATTTTAAAGAAAATGTCTTAGGTTTGAGTGACAAACTATGTGCATGGAAAGACTGCCCCCAAATGTGCAATAAACAGAGAGAAATTACTAAATTGGGACATCTTAAGATGACTTTAATATACTTTTAAAAGAAGTTTTCTCATTATAAGTATAGGGCGTAGAAACAATTAAGCAGCTGTTAAGAAACTTTCCCTTATAACATTTGGCAGATATGAGATTTGCTTGCTTCAGAATAATGAGATTAACTCAGAAAAAAAATTATTCTTTGGCCTACTAATCTTTGGGAAGGCTTTAAATTTTCCTTGTATTCCAGATCTAGAGAAAAATACCTACTCATAAGCAAAATATTTTTTTAAATAGAAGTAAATTTTTCTTTCTCATAACTATTCTGAACTTGTGAAATATATTGAATAATAGTAAAATAAATTTCCCTTTATCTTTTTTCACCTGAAAGATGGCATTGTCACCTTGACATTGCAACACTCTGAGTCACGTATACGTGACTCATGAGTCCCCATGGTTCAGTTGCTCATTTTACTATTCTATGTATTCATTATCCTGTCATCTTGCTCTGTTCTCTTTTTTATTATTATTATTATTATTATTATTTTGTGGTTGTAAGACTCTATTGAGCCCTATCCGGTTGTGTTGATCCAACTATTAAAAAAAAAAAAGCAGAAGTAACAGATGGATGGATCTGGTGTATGTGTGATTGTCTCAGGAAAGGTCTCCGGCAGGAAGAGATAAACACCACTAGCTCAGAAGAGGGTGCAGGCTTCTCCATGTATTTGCTAGTTTTCTACTATGTGTATTTGCACAATATTTTTAACTGCCTGAAATTCAAACCAAAAGTTTGCATATTTTTAATCTGGACTTCTTAGAGAATAGTCAAAATTATTTTTACCCTTAAAGGACAGAATTCCTTGTTTTGATGTGTAAGTAAATAGTAAGGATTTTTAAATATTTGTGCACTATAGGTCAACATGCCCTTTCCCTATTGCTCAAGTAAACTTGGAATATTTAAAAGGATTCAAATTCCCACCAACAGCCAGGGATCAGGGGCAACTTAGTCATTTCTGACTTCTGGTGACCCAATCCATGTCAGAGCAGCACTGGGCCCCACTGGGCTTTCAGTAGCCAGTTCTTTATAAGTAGATCACACAGCCTTTGTTTTGAGGTCCCTCTGAGTAGACTCAAACTTCCATCGTTTTGGATGACAGCAGAGCATGTTAACTGATTGGTGAACATCTTTCTCCTCAAAGCAGAGTCTACCCTAATGGCAGAGACTGAGTAAAGCTTGTAGGAGTTTTGATGTGGCATGACTCAAGCAGAGAGGAAATAGCTGTGAATATCCATTGCTAATCAGAATGTCGAATGTAAGAGATAGGAGCCCAGGAAAATTGAAAGTTGTCAAGGAAGAAATGGAGCATTTGAAGATTAATATCCTTCCTAGGCAATAGTGAGCTCAAATGGACTAGTGTTAGCTATTTGAATCAGATCATCATGTGGCCTGTTACACTGTGAATGATAAAATGAGGAGGAATAAGGATGTATTTATTCATTGTCAAGAAGAGTATCTCAAGCTATTCCACTACTAGAAATATACCCCAAGGACATCAGAACTGAGACCCAAATGTAGTTTTATACATCAGTGTTCAAAGCAGCAATATTCATCATCACAAGAACATAGAAATAGCTCAAATATCCAACCACAATTGAATGGAATGAGAAATTGTGGTACATCCACACACTGGAATATTATGCAGCGCTCAGGAGCATGCTTTTGAAACATCCTGTGTGATGTGGAAGAGGCTGGAGAGCATTGTGCTGAGTGAACTAATGCAGTCTCATAAATACAAATACTGCACAAGACCTTTATTGTAAAAATAGAAGGATATCTAGTAAAACATGTATGGCAACTCACGGAGGGAAGAACTGTGGATGGGCAGGGGTGAAACCACAGAGTTACACAGTTTAGGGGGTAGAGAGAGGTGAGGGAAGGAAATGGGAAGGATCTGGGCAAAAGGGGTAATGCTGATCGAGACGCAATGGTGGTTCATTTTATAAAATTTACATTACAATTAATGTGTGAGAATGATTGTATGAAACACAATGTGAATTAAGAAATTGTGAAACACAATGTATACAAACTTTATAAATAAACCAATTTGAAAAAAAATTAAAAAACAAACAGAAAAATACTCCAGAATCTCCCCAGAAATAAAATTTGCTATGGTGATAGCCATATGCCACAAAGAAGACAAATTAATAGGATAGTTATTCACTTTTACACACCAACCACTAGTGCAAATAGTGAAGAAATAGAGGACTTTTACCTTTTTCTACAGTTTTGATATTGATCAAACATGCAACCAAGATACACTGATAATTTGGAAACAAAGAAGGATTGTTACTGTTGTTGTTAAGTGCTGTTGAGTTGAGTACAACTCATAGAAACACTTTGAACAAGAGACCTGAACTTTGTCCTATCCTGTACCATCCTCATCATCTCTGACACACTTGAGTCCATTGCTGCAGTCACTATATCTGTCCATCTCCTTCACTGAACCTCCACTTTTCCAAACATGATGTCTCCTTCCAAGAAATAACTCCTCCCAGCAACATGCCCAGACTATGAGCGAGATGAAGCTTTACCATCTTTGCCTCCAAGGAGCATTCTGGTTGCACTTTTCCCAAGACTTATCTAGCAATTGGAAAATAATGGCCTTATGTATAGAAACAGTGCTAGAGATGCCATGATTAAACTTTGCAAGACCATCATTTCATTGTAAATGTCCTTTTTAAAAAATATAAACTAGACTATTCACATAGAACACAAACAGAATACACAGGATTCAAATTGACTACATCTGTGGAAAGAAACAGTGGAAAAGCTCAGTATCCTCACTCAGAACAAGACCAGGGCCTGACTGTAGAATAGACGATCAGTTGTTCAATACAAATTCAAGGTGAAACTAAAGAAAATTGAAACAGATGTATGACAGTTAAAGTACAATCTTTAGTATATTGCACCTGAATTTATAGGCCTAAGAATGGATTAGATAACGTTGAATACTAATAACCCCAAACCAAACCAGTTGTCAAATAACATCAAGGGCATTATACATGAAGAAAGAAAGTGGTCATTAAAAAGACAGGGAATAAAGAAAAGACCAAAATGAATGTTATAAGAGACCCTGAAACATATTCTTAAGTGTAGATTCTGAACACAGTTCTTAAACAAGAAAGGATGAAGCAAAAGAGCCAAGCAGATTATTTCAAAGGATGATTCAAGAAGAAAAAGAAAAGTAGTAATATGAAAGATACAAAGGTCAAGAGTTAGAAAACAAAAAGAGGCCAAACTCAACCTTTCCCAAGCTGAAAGAACTAGGAAAGATTCAAGCCTCAACCTTCAGAACTATAAAAGAATGTTGAATAACAGATAATATCACAGATGCCAGATGGATGTTGGCTGAAAACAAAATATCAGGAAGATGTTTTTCTACATTTTATTGATATGTGAATATGGAACTTCTAAAGTATTTGACTATAAGAATCTTAATAAATTGTGGATAATATTGCGAAGAATCAGAATTCTGGAGCGATCGATTGTTGTGTTTATGTATAACCTGTACGTAGACCAAGAGGCAGTTGTTCAAGCAGAACAAGAAGATGATTTAAAATAGGGAAAGGTATGTCTCAGGGTTGTATCCTTTCACCATGTTTATTCAATTTGTATGCTGGACAAATTGAGAGGCTGGAGTGTATGGAGAATGAGGCATCAGGATTAGAGGGAGACTCGTTAACAACCGATAATACCAAGATGCCAGAACTTTGCTAGTTGAAAGCGAGGAGTGTTTGAAGCCCTTACTGATCGAGATCGGAGACTACACTACACAGCTTCCAGTATGGATTGCACCTTCACATGAACAAAATCCTCACAACCGTACCAATTAGCAACATTGTAATAAACAGAGAAGAGTGAGTGACATTGTCAAAGGTTTCATTTTACTTGAATCCACGGTCAATGCTCATGGAAGGAGCAACCAAGAAATCAAACAATATATTATTGTTTATGTTGTTGTTGTGGTTGTTGTGTGCTCCTGAGTCACTTGTGACTCATAGTGACTCCATGTACAATAACCCTGAAACCGGCTCTATCCTGTGCCAACTTTACTGTCTCCAACACACCTACTCTCACTACCCTAGTCAATCTGTATCAAACCTACTGTATCAATCAATCCATCTCTTTGAGGTTCTCTCTCTCTTTCTGGATCCCTCCACCCTTCCAAACATGATGTCCTTCTCCAAGGACTGGTCTCTCCTTGCAACATGCCCAAAGTATGTCAAATGAAGACTCAGAATCCTTGCCTCCAAGAAGTAGCCTGGGTTCACCCTCTCTAGGATGAATTTGTTTGTCCTCCTGACAGTCCATGCTATATTCAACGCTGTTCTCTAGCACCACAGCTCAAAGGCATCAATTCTCTTTCTATCGTCCCTAGTCATTATCCAGCTCTCTGACCCATAGCAAACAATTATGAAGACTGTGGCCTGGATCAGGGACACCTTAGTCTCCAGACTGACATTGTTGCTTTTCAGTACTGTGGAGAGGTTCCTGACAGCTGACTTTCCCAATGCAATTCATCTCTTGATTTCCTGGCTGCTGAGTGTTGATTGCAGAAGTCAAGCAAATTAAAGCTGTTAACAATATATTGTATTGGGAAACCTAATAGGAAAGATGACTACACAGTGATGAAAAGCAAAGACGTCACTTTGAGGACTAAGGTGTACCTGACCATGGTATATTCAGTTACTACATATGCATAGAAAAAGCTTGGGAGTGGTTATAGAAGACCAAATAATTGATGCCTTTGAATTACTGTGTTGGGAAAGGATATGGAATATATATACCACAGACACCTAGAAAAAGGAACAAATCTTTCTGGTAAAAAGTGAAGCCAGAATACTCCTTTGATGCACTGATGACAAGGTTTCGTCTCACAGTTGCCGTGCATGTCATCAGGAGGGACCAGACCATGGAGAAGGACAGTGTGCCGCTAAAGTTGGTAGTCAGTGAACGAGAAGAAGATCCTTAACAAGATGGACTGACATAATGTCTGCAAAACCGGCCTTAAATATTACCACGATTGTCAGTATGGGTACAGGATCAGACAGTGTTTTGTCTGTTGTAGAGAGGGTCGCAGTGTTACTGTTGTTGTGTGCCATTGAGTCAGAACTGACTCATAGCTGACCCTCCAGCAGGTTTAGAGACAGTTAATTGCATGGGAGGAGATTCTCCATTCTCCTATGGAGCAGCTGGTGGATTTGAACATGTGCCTTTAGGATTGCAGCATGACTTCTTACCACTAACCCAGTTAGGTGTCATTGACTATGACTCATCCTGTGAACAGCAGCCCTGTCCTGTGCCATCCTCATGACCTCTGATATACTTGAGGCCATCAGAAACAATTCGATGGCACCTAACAACAGTGACTTCTCCAAATATCCAATTTTTTTAAGAATGCCTTATATAAACATACTAGAAAGTGTTTTTCTAGACCACAATTCATTGGTTTTCAAACTCCCTCCTCTATTTTGTTTGTTTTCTAAGCAGGTTGTGGAGATGGGAGGGTGGGCCATATTTTGTTGTTGTTGTTGTTGTAAGGTGGGGCTGTTGTACACAGGGTCACTATGAGTTGCAGGCGACTTGACGGCACATAACAACAACAACAACAACAAGGTGCTATCTGGTTTTTCCGGAGAGTAATGGACTGGCTAAAGACCAAACAGATGTGTCTTGAAGAAGGTGCAGCCAGAGTGCTCCTTGGAGGCAAAGATGGCAACGCTTCATCTGTCATACTTTGGACGTGTAGCTGGGCGAGTCTCTTCCTTGGAAAGGGGCATTATGCTTTGAAAGGTAGAAGGATCAGCTGTGGAGAGGAAGACCCCCAACGCGATAGATTGGCACGGTGACTTTGATAGGGAATGGCAAGGAAAACACTGACAAAGGCACCTATGTGGGAACTGTTCTCAGTTCTTACTCGAAGAGATCCAGGATCTCTTTGGAAAGTACCCCCTTGACAACTTCAGCAATGTGCTCCAATGATGATGAGGATGGCACAGAATAGGACAGCATTGAGGTTGACTGTTCATAGGGTCACTAGGAATCAAACTGGACTCAAGGATGCCTAACAACAACAACAAGGAGGAATAGAGGGTAACAAGCTTGACACTCTCAGTCACTCCCCAGCAACTTCATGTTTCAGGTAGAAAGTCACAAAGTCTTGTCATACAGTGCATTGTTGGTCAGAACAGACTGTGTGGATCCTATAAATTGTGAATTTTCTACAGTGTGTGAATTGTTCCAAACCCCCTCTTTTTTAACCTGCTTTTTCATAGTACTCTTCCTTCCTCATTTATGGCCCTACACTGTTTTTTGTTCTAATTTTTATGTCTTCGTTTATTTTAGGTGGTAGGTCCTTTGCTATTGCTGACTGGCAAAAATCAATCAATCAGTCAATCAATCAATCAATCCCCAAACAACCTCAAATCCTGAGTCATCCTGAGCAGTGTATGAAGTAGAGGGGAGGCATTTAAGAAACTTTCCTACTTCCCAGCTCAAATGCTGTTTTTTCCAAGTTCCCTCTTCCCGGAAGTCATCTTGAGCATGGACGTGAACAAAGCCTGCCCTCTGATGGCCAGATTGAAATACAATTCCAGGCCTGTTTGTTCTGTAGTTCTGCACATCCTATTTCTAAACATTGGCTTTGTTATTATTGTCATCAGCGGGGTGACCCCATTTACTTCTGTGGTCATCATAACTTTCATAATAGTGACAGAAACCTCAAATGTGGAAGACTGCACCAAAAATAGAAATTTGTATTAGCAGTAGAAATTTTTCTCAGCTGGCTTCAATATTGCTCAGAAGTTTGACTTAACTTGTTCAGCTTTTTTAGCGATGGGCCTGTTCGGATTTTCTTCCTCTGTCTCTGAGAATCATTTTAGATTTGACAATGAAATACAAATTTAAAAGGACCCTTCCTGGAAACATCAGTAAGCTTTCTCAGCAAAATAAAAGAGAGAAGTTTGACGGAAAATGTCCGTCTTTTTCTCCGTTTACTCCTGTTTAACACTGCTGAATGGACCCAGAATGGCCTTTCTCCCTCATCGTTCTGCTTTCGGCCTATCCTGAGTGGATCTCGGCTGATTGGAGACACAGGCTCACCAGGCCTGTCAGGATGGGCAGGTTCTGGGCCTCTCACAGCACAAATGCTTCCTTCGTGCTTCGTCAGTGAATCTTCCTCTCATTCCAGTGCCCCCACACACACACTTCACCTCACTTACCTCCAGCCTCTCCCTCAGCAAATGTTCGCCCCTTTACCTTACTGTTGTTCTTGTTAGATGCCTTCTAGAGTGACTCAGTGCCATCCTGTGAACAGCAGCTCTGAGCCTCGCCCTATCCTGCACTGTCTCCATCTCTGATACACAAAGCCCGTCGTTACAGTCACTGTGACAGAGGCTCTTCCTCTCTCTGATCTCCCACCTGTCCCAGAATGAGGCCTTTTCCCAAAGACTGGACCCTTCTCACAATATACCTGAAGCGTCTGAGGAGAAGATTCACCAGCCTCGCCTCTAAGGAACAGCCTGGTGGCAGTTCCTCCAAGACAGACCTATTTGTTCTTTGGACAGTCTATTAGAAGCAGTCTGTTGTGTTCTATTCGGCAACCTTTATGGGGTATTCAACACACCTTGTCATCACCACCACCATCTATAGGCATTGATTCTTCTTCGGTCTTATTCGTTTTCCAACTTTCAGCTGCCTATGAAGCAACTGAATTTCTTTTTCCCTTCCTTAGGACACTCCAGAGGGTAGATGACTGTGTTTTTGATAGAAGGCCCTGGTCTTTCCAGTGTGGGGAGCTGGAGCACTGCCCTCCTACCCGAGTCCTGGCACACACTTGGTGCAGGGACCCAGTGGCCAGCAGGCGTTGTTTCCAGCAGTTGTTGTTATGAACTGTCAAGTCCAAACCAACTCATAGCTGAGTATCCAGTAGGTTTTCAGAGGCTGTATATAACATGGGAGGAGACTGCCCATCTTTCTCCCAAGAAGTAGCTGGTGGATTCAAACCAAGGGCCTTTGGGTTGGCAGTGTGACTCCTTCCAGCTTACACACCAGAGCTCCTGTGTTTCTAACAAAGGACCATTAAATAACCATCCCTACTCATTTCCTCCTTCCGGTAGTTCTTCTCCCAGTCCCCAAACAATCCTGGAGTCTTTCTTCTTACTTCAAAGCATCCTCTCTCACTGCTGGGGATCAAAGCCATGGGCCTCTTCTCTGGAGGTGCTTTCGTCCTTTACATGTAGGTAACAAAACAAAGCTAAGCCTTACTTCCAGGCTAGCTTATAAAGTTTATAAAGGAGATATATGTTCAAAATATTGTTTCCCAGTCATAGAGTATGAGGCAGATAACAATAACACTGCCAGTGATGAAAACTGTCTTTGACTATAGATTATAAAGTGAATGGAAATAATGTCTCAAGACAAACACTTAAAGGAATTTTTTAAAAAATTAATTGTAGCCAAAGGCTAAGAGTTGGGAAAAGTATAAGAGATGAAAGCTTGTGCTTTGTGCTGAATGGTTCAAACCTAGGATAGCCTGCACAAAATCAAGCTTAGGGGTGTTGTGTGGAACTAAGACCATTCAGTTATTGAGTTGACCAGTAGGAAGGACTTCACAGCAAGATTGGGGATTTTTTCTTTTAAGGTCAATAAAACTGAAGCAAATTGGGAGCTCTAGTGATATAGTCCTTAGGGGGCTGTTCTGCTAATTTAAAGGCTATGTCTCTCTGAAGGGTCAAATCCAACTGTGACTCACAGGAGAAAGACGGGTCACCTCCTGTGGGAGCTACAGTGTTCAGAAACTCACTAAAGTGTCAGCTATGAGTCGAGTCATCTGTGAGTTAGTTCCAAGGAATGAGTGAGCGAGTGTTATGCTCCGTGGGCTGGTGGGGCAGAGCCCTCCAGGCCCACAGTAGAGTCAGCAGTGGGCAGTAAACTCAAAGGAGCTGGAAACCTTGAGAGTGACCGGGAGTTCTGACCAGAGTAATAATAATAATAATAATAATAAAAATCCCGACATCCTGAGAAAGAGTGAGTTAAGGTGGGCAAATCCCTTCCCTTTCTCAGGCACTAGGACTTTAAAACCTCCCTGGCACTGAGTTAGCTGTGACTCATAACAGTCTCCCTCTAGGAGAAAATAGCACATCAGGTTTCTGAGATTTTACGTGTTAACAGGAGCAGCTTCTCACAGTCTTCCTCCTGAGATCTGCCACCCTTCAGCGAGCAGCCCCAACACTTCACCCACTTTGCCACCAGGGCTCCTTCAGGCATTAGAATGCACAAACGCTTTCCCAACTTCCTTTTTGTATTTAACTCATGTGTCTCTCAGATTTTGCCACTTTGGGAGGAAGCTGTGTTTACTTCAGAGTGCAAGGGTTGACAGCCTGGATTTATTCTTCAGTCTTAACCTTCTGGAAAAGGGAAGCTAAGTATCAGACTCTTCTCTCCTGTCTGAAATTCGAGTCATTGTTAGGTGGTGACGAGCTGACTCTGATTCCTATTGTCCCATTGTGCGACAAATCATATTTTTTGGCTATTAACGTATCTGATACTTGAGAAGGGATACCTCAGCCATCTAAAACCTCTGTATAGGGAAGTTATCCTGAAAAGTGTGTGTTGGGTTTTAACATACAACCCATTTGCTCGAGGTTTTGATGGGAGTGAGGTAGCAATCAGCGCTCAGTGAACCCTGTAAAGCCCAGATACCGGTTGTCTCTGATGGAAAAATGGCTATGACCAGCGTGGCAGTCAGAGCTCCGAAGCGAGCATCGGTTCGTAGGACTGGGCGTTCTGATAATTAGCACAAGGCGCCATTCTGCCCGTGATAATGAGAAGCGCACTTGAGGCTTATGGAAGGAAGCCTGATACGATTTCTGAGGATGGGTTTGCGTGCCCATTTGGTATGCAGGCTTCGTCTTTCTAATACCCTGCCTTATTACTTTACTTGCTGTTTATCATCGGCATGAAGCCCAATTTAATTAAAAAAGGAAGATATATTCAAGATGTAGCTGGTAGTTATCATACCTGACTCTTGGGATTCGAGTTAGTGACTCATCCACTTGCGTGAATGTCACCTTGTGTACATCTGGGAACTAATGGAATCCTCACCGAGGAGGATAATGTTACTTGGGAGCACCGAATTTTTCAGTGTCGTAGGATCTGAGCAGTCGGGGGCATCATTCACTTGTCCTGCTTCTTGACACTCCCCCACGGGAGAGCCGCTCCCCTGCTTCCTGTGAAGCAGCCACCGTGTCTCCAGGGCTGCCTACAAGAGGCCTGGTGACCCCCACTTTCTGACAGTGAGATCCCCATCGGAAGCACTGCTTGTTTATTAAACTGGTCATTGTTAAGTTAGCAGTCAAAGTCATGCTGGGATAATAGGTGTAGATATTTTAAGAAAAATATTCTTTTCCAGGCTTTCTCTTCCTCCAGCATCAGAAGCTTAACAGGATCCGTGTTTCTGTGTTTTGTTTTGGTTGTGTGTGTGTGTGTGTGTGTGTGTGTGTGTGTGTGTGTGTGTGTGTGTGTGTGTGTGTGTGTGTGTGTGTTAGGTTTGGAGGGGACCAGCCTGTCTACATCAACATCATCAGAGACCCCGTCAACCGGTTTTTATCCAACTACTTTTTCCGTCGATTTGGAGACTGGAGAGGAGAGCAGAATCACATGATCCGAACCCCCAGCATGAGGCAGGAGGAGCGCTACCTGGTAAGTCCTGGCATCCGTGAGGGTGGTGTATCAAGGCTGTTTTGCACATGGTCCCCTCATGGCACTTCCCGCTGCCCCCTACCCCTCTGCAGCACCACCCCAGCTCAGCAGGGAGACAGCACAGCCTGTTTTTCAGTGAACTGTGTTCCAGGTGACCCAGCTCCTAATGGCAGGTTATAGGTCTCTAGGAAGAATCAGTGTTTTCTAGGAACCCCTCACTACTCACTAGGGCAATTGTTGGTGAACAGATGTACTTGGACATCAAATACTGCATGGTGCCACTGTTGTAAAACGGGACTGACATCGGGGTTGGGGGGAGACTGAGAGAGAGGGGATAAATTATGTATACTGCATTGAAACAGATGAGGGAGAGAACTGTTTAAAAGAGATATATGATTAGGTTTTAATGTCATGACAGGAGTCCAGAATGAAGGCTGCACAGTGGAGTGGACTGACTTGGGGGGAGGGATTGCATAACAATGAAAGACTTTTACTTTTCAAAGAGAAGAGTCAACTGGTGGGGGGAGGTTGGTCAGGGAGAAAAGTGCAACAATGAATGAATGGAAATCCAAAGTCTCTGTAAACTTTCATGAAAATTAATAATAGAAAAGTAAATTTAAAAAAGAAAAAGATGCTGAAATCCTTCCATGTATCTCACCCCATTCAATTCTCATTAAAATCCTAGAAGGAGGGGAGATATTAGATACGGAACGTGATGTTTGGAAAGTATATGGGATTTGCAAATTCCCTCCTCTACTCAGTCTGCAAGCACAGCTGGAACATGGGTCCTCCAACTTCAAGACCCCTGTTCTTCTCACCACTGTACCCAGACTTTAATGCCATCTAGGGCTCCATCAGGACCCCTAGGCCCACAAGGATGGTAGCTGGGCATAAAGTTAGAGTTTCTACGGTTTGAAAGTTACTAGCAGAAGTGAAAGGCTCAGTTTATACATTCTCCCTCCCGTGACAAGTACCAGGTATGTGTCTCAGTTTTTGTGACGTGTGCCAACAACAGCTTAATGAATGAGGAGCAGAGAGCTCAGCTGCTTTCTGGGTCTGAGGGAGGTCCCGTGGGCTACACTACCCAGCCTGGGCTGGAGGAAACATGGACTATTGCCACCAGCAGAGTGAGAAGGAAGTGATAGAGCCTGATGGAAATCCATTCTGCTGCTGGAAATGAGCAGGGAGCCCAAGTCCACTGCTGAGGGCCACGAGTAAGTCTTGTAGCAGAAGCCACATCCCTGAGCACAGGCCTGACACTCCGTGCCTCCCTTCACTCCAGAACCTAATAGAA
>NW_006399852.1:1410791-1425360 GCF_000299155.1 Elephantulus edwardii | reverse complement strand
ATGGGAGCATTTGGGGATGAAATTCCCTCCCTGTCAATTTCACATCTGAAAATCCATGACTGGAGTTGTGAAAACTGAGATGCTGTGAAGTTAAAGGTCATCTGCAAGGTTACACATACCTTAGTAGACGGTCCAGAGCCCAGGACTTTTAATACCCTGTTCAGTGTTTGTTCACCTAGGTAAAGCTACAGTGCAGTATGTTGAAAGTACACATTTTGATTGTCTTCAAATTTTTCTTTTTGAACAACCAAAAAAGACAATTATGTTAAATAATGAAACATGATATGTCTAGACACTTGCTTTTTATAGACCACTTACTAAATTTTTACTTCTACAGTTCTTTTGTGAGGTTTTTGTTCTGTATTTATGTATTATTTCTTACCATTTTGCCATCACTTCAAATCTGGTATACAATCACTCTGCTTAGGCGAAACTTCAGTTTTAGAAAATATTTCCACAGAAAGCACAAACAGAACAGTCATTTAAAATATTTAATAATATTTAAAATATTTACAAAACACAGAAAAATCTTTTCAGCCATTTTGGTTTTGTGGCTTTTATCCATATATCACAATATCGGCATAGAGCTAAGAAATCTGAGAGTATATTTTATAAGTAGCTTTTAGCTTTTTTATATTTGTACTTTGTGAGGGCAAACCCCATTTTCTTTAGTACTTTTCTTTAAATACCTGTTGTAATATGGCTACATATTTTTATTCATTGATAGATATCAATTCTGTATACATAGACCCACTTGCTAATGGACTGCTGTCTTCTCATCTCATCTTTATAGTTTATGTTGGATCTTGATTATTTTTATCATCCTACTGAAAACATTCCACAAATGGAGCATTTAATAAAAATATTTTTCAAACTTTCTGACTCAGTCTAGGTACTAAGAACGTTAGAGTCAAAGATGTTGGAAAATCAGAAATACGGAAGTGCATTTTGGGAGTCTTGCTCTTCAAATATTAACGGGAGGGTGGAGAGGAATTGCCTGTGTTTCTCTACTCTGTCAAGCATTCTCGGCAGACCAGTACATCACTCCCCATAGCACAATCTTCACACATTCACAGAAAAAAAAAATTGTAATCAGAAGAAGAGGAAGTTATAAACATGAGAGGAATTTTTCATGCTAGTTGATTTTTTAAAAGCCTATAAAATATTGAAAGTTGGTAGTGAGGACAGGGCTCACAGTTTTGAAGAGCAATTTGTGCTTCAAAGAGTGATATGAGCTGTGGTATTGGAGACAAGTGCTGAACATCCTATGGACGGCCAAAAGAACAGACATGTTGTGGAGAAAGTGCACCCAGAGTGCTCCTTGGAAGCAAGGATGATAAAACTTCCTCTAACATACTTTGGGCACGTTGCTGGAGACGCTATTCCTTGGAGAGCGACATCACGCTTGGAAAGGCAGAGAGTCAGTGAAGTAGAAGAAGACCCGGCCCTCAGCCAGGTGGACTGCTGTGGTACCTGCCACAGTGGGCTCTGGTGTGTCAGGAAGTGTGACGATGGCACAGCGTAGGACAAATTTCAAATCTGTTGGTCATACAGTTGCTACGGGTCATACTCCAGTTGACTGCACCTAATAATAGCAACAAAGAACTTTTCTTCTCCTGGAATTCTGTCTTAAAATATTTGAATACCATTTTACAATCCCAGCAACCGTGTATGAGAGTTCCCACCTCTCCACATCCTCTCAGACATTTATTGCTTGCTGCCCTACTAAACCGTGCCACTGCTACTGGGGTGAGATGGTATCTCAATGTGGTTTTGATCTGCATCTCTCTTACCACCGGTGATTTTGAACATCTTTTCATGTGTTTCTTGGCCATCTGAATGTCTTCCTCTGTGAAAAGTCTTTTCTTGTCTTTTGCCCAGCTGTTGCTGCCACTAGGTGCCCTCTCATCAGCACCCAGCTCACAGGAACCCCAGGCACAATGAAATTGTACTGTTGTGAACCAGAGGATTTTCATTGTCTGCTTTTGCTGAAGTCAATCACCAGCTCTTTATGACGAGTTCTTTTTAATCTGAAAACTCCAGTAAAACTTACTCAGCATCTCAGCCACATGTAAGCCTCCACTGGCTGAGGGGCAGTGACTGCTGACGACGGTGTCTTGGTTAGAATGGAGCCGAGGTCTGTTGCCCTGCAGACAAGAACTTGACTACTGACTTGCCACTGTTTCCCAAGAGGTTACTGTGGACTCCCTTTCTAAATACAAACCCGTGGAGGGAGTCTGTGTCTCATGAGGTCATCAGATGAGACAGCCACCAAGGGTGAAGGAGAGCCCTGGGCTCCCAGGGACAGCAGAGAGAGGTACAGGGGAACAGAGAGTGAAGAGAGGAAGTCCCTGAGGAATCCATGACTCCTCCATGATCTGGCCTGGCCTGACCCAGTTAGAAGGCAGTTTTCCTTATTCAAAGGCTAGTTTGTTTATTTGGAAGAAGATATTCATCTATTGCCTTCTTCAATAGCTGAAACTTTTTATTCCATCTCCTGGTCCCATTAGACCCTTGAAAATAAAATCACCCCCTTTCAGAGCTTTGGCCCTTGTTTTGGCAAGCTCGGGTGGCCGGTTGTCTGACTGAAAGAGGGCACTTGTTTGGATCTCACTGGGGTACAGGACAGCTGTGAGGAGCTGGCTGTCCCTTATCGAGACCCCTGCCTGGGGATGGAGCTGGATGAGGGTCACTGAGACAGGGCAGGGTGACCCTGCACACAGAAAACAGACAGGCTGCCACCCTTGCACCTCCTAGCATTTTGCATGCACCTCAGGGCCCTGAAATGCGGGTGCTAGCTTATCCATACTACTCCCAACCTGGTGTTCTGGGGTCACTCTCTTTGTTGCCTTGCCAGAAACTGGGCCGTCCATCCCTGGCTCCGTGCCTAGCAGGGCTGCTTAGCATACAGCTGAGTGGGCGCCTGCTCAGAGCCAGCTGGGGCTTGGGGTACGGGAGGCTAACGGAAATTCCTCGTTGGGTGGAAACAGGGCAGGGGGTGGCAGGATTCGAGGTCCCAGGAGAGCGTGAGGAAGATATTCCTTGACAACCGTGAGACCGGGGCAAACAGTCTCTGGGTGGGTTACTGGCTGGGCCAGAAGCAGAGCTCAGAGCTCCAGTCCTTCCCCCACTTCAGACTCCTTAGCCGCTCTGACCATTCACTCTCTGCTGAACGGGGAAGGGAGAAGTGGGCTGGGACCACATGCACTCTGTCCAAAAGCACCTTGTGCAGCATTGTCTTAATGTCTTTACAAAGATGTATATGTCGTAACAATTCTTTCTTGTAGCCTAACCTCTAATTACTGGAAATAACTGTTGTTCTTTTTATTTTTATTATTATTACTAATAATGAAACTTCATAGAGACTTTGGATTTCCACTCATTCATTGTTGCCCTTTTCTCCCTGCCCACCCTTCCCCCCAGTTCACTCTTCTCTTTGAAAAGTTAAAGAAAAATTCTTTCATTGTTATACAATCCCTCCCCCAAGTCCACTCCACTATGCAACCCTCATTCTAGACTGATGTCAAGACAATAATACCTAATCATATAAACCCTTTTAAGCAGTTCTCTCCCTCATCTGTTTCAATGCAGTATACATGATTTATCCCCCCTCTCTCAGTCTTCTCCAACCCCGATGTCATTCCCATTTTACACCAGTAGCACCATGCAGTATTCGTCCTTTTATGACTGAAATATTTCATTCAGTACAATGTCTTCAGGGTCACCCATTTTCTATAATATTTCATGAGTCGTTTTTCAATGCAGCGTAGTATTCCATTATGTGACTATACCAGAGCTTCTCTATCCATTTGTTTGTTGATGGGCACTTAGGTTGTTTCCAACTCTATGCTATTGTGAACAAAGCCACAATAAACATGGTGTGCATATATGTGCTTGGGTGGTGGTTATCGTTTCTTTGGGGTATATTCCCAGTAGTGGAATTGCTGGGTCAAATGGTATTTCAATATGCAACTTTTTGAGAAAGACCCATACAGCCTTCCATAGTGGTTGCACCATTTTACACTCCCACCAACAGTGAATAAGGATTCCAGTTTCTCCACAACCTTGCCAGCATTTGCTGTTTGCTGCTCTGTTGAATTTTGCTATTCTTACTGGGGTGAGATAATAGCTCATAGTTGTTTTGATTTGTATCTCTTAGAGCTAGGGATTTTGAACATTTCTTCATGTGTTTGTTTGCCATCTGATGTCTTCTTTGGTGAAGTGTCTGTTCATAGCCTGTGCCCATTTTTCAATTGGGTTGTTTACCTTTATCTTGTTGTGGTGCTGGAGTGTTTTATAAATTCTAGATATAAGTCCTTTATCTGACATGTTATTGCCAAATATTTTTTCCCAGTCTGTGACTTCCCTTTTTACCCTGTTGGAGCGATTTTTGGATGTGCATAGGGATTTGATTCTTAAAAGATCTCATTCATCTATTTTATCCTCTCCTGGTTGTAGATTTTTCAGGATGCCTGGAGGACTCTTTATACTGTTGTTGTTCTTATTAGGTGCTAAGGGGCTGGCTCCAAGTCGTCGCAACTATTTGCAATATAACAGGACTCCCACCTGATCCTGTCCCATCCCCACAAACTCTTCTGGGTGCAAGTCCCTTCTTACAGTCACTGGTCAGTCCATTCCTTTGAGGGTTTCCTTCCTTTTCTCTGACCCTCAACTTTGCCAAGCATGATGTCCTTTCCTGGGAACTGACCCCTCCCCAAAACATGTCAAAAATATTTGAGAAGTCACACACACACATACATCCCTTGCTTCTAAGGAGTAATATGGTTGCACTTCTCTTAAGTCACATCCTTTTATTCATCAATATTTAGTCAATGCCCAGCGTTTCCAGGCACAGGAAACAGTTGAAAATGCCATTGCTTGCATTGGACACACCTTACATAGTCTTTAAAGGAACCTCCTTGCTCTTTAGCACTCTTCAGAGGTCCTGGCAGTCCATTTGCTCAATGTGGCATGATTTTTTGACTCCTGCTTCCACGGTGTTGATTGTGGACCCAGGTAAAATGAAATCATGGATGACATCAATCATTTCTGCATTTATCATGATATTCCTTATTGTTCCAATGGCAAGGATTTGGGTTTGCTTGGTATTGAGATATAATCTGTGTTGAAGGCTGTATTCTTTGATCTCCTTCAGTAAGTGCTTCCAGTCCTCTTACCTTTCCACAAGCAAGATCATCTGTAAATTGAAGGCTGATGGTGAGTCTTTCTCCAATCCTGATACCACATTCTTCATGGAGTCCAGCTTCTGGGAATATCGTTTAGCATACAGAATAGTATGATGAAAGAATGCATCCCTGGGGCACGCCTTTCCTGATTTTAAACTAGACAGTACTTTTTACTCAGTTCAAACAAGTGCTTCTTGGTTTGTGCACACGTCCTACATGAACACAATTAAGTGTTGCGGAATTCTCATTCATCTCAGTGTTGTGAATAACTTACTACGATTCACAAGCCAAGAGCCATCGAACCCAGCACACAGGTGTAGTAGATGACAGGGTGAATGGCTGCTCATGAAAACCAGGAGTGGCTCAGGCTAATGCAGGAATGGCCTCTACTTCTTCAACAACGCGCCTCTGGAAACTCTATGAATTTGGATAAATGTCCATAGTTGTAGAGGGGCTTCAGGCCTTTAGTTCACAGGGTCGCTATGAGTGTACTCGACTCGACGGCAATCAATAACAACAATGAAAACTTACTATTACCGTTTATAAGCTGGGAGCTTTGATGGCAAAGTGGTTAAATTCTCAGACCCTCAAAAATGTGGGTTGACATTGTGGCTGCAGCAATGGGCTTGACCATGGTGAAGATGGCTCAGCTTCACCCTGTTATCCGTAGGGTCACTAGGAGTTGAAGGCACCTATCAACAACAGCCTCTGAGTTATAGTTGACTTGAAAGGCTCAAACAACAGCAACCATAAATGTTGGTGGGTTTAGAGTATGTGTGTGTGTAGGGGAGGAGATTTGGTGGTCTGAATTCACCAGCTGCTCCCAGGAGAAAGACTGGGATATTCTGTAGGGCAGTTCAACTCAACAAAGTTTATATAAATCGTAATGGAGTTGTTGACAGTGGGTGTGGCTTTGTGGCTATTTATAAATGGGGATCAGGGTGGGAACAGCTTATTCTTATTGTTCAGCCTCTCCCACGCCCACTCACCCAGTTTTCCTGAAATTGAATCTCTTGCTGCCTTCTCAGCTCAAATGTGGAAGTCATGGTTGCTTAAAATCTGACCTCAGAAAGCTGGGTGCTAAAAAAACTCGGCGCAAATGCCACTAAGCAATTTCAAACTTTAAAACAAAAAGTCAGTTTGGGCTCCTTCCCAGCTGTTACTGCAACCTTATAACACCATCTTCCATTTGAAGGGGGAGGGAGAAGAGGAAGAAATTTTCCCCGGAAGAAAACTGCCTCTGTGGTCATTTTTATTCGTTTTGGCCATAAAGAGTGGAAAGTAATGCATGCTTAAAAGAGAAGATCTGTAATTTACAGCTTCTTAATTCATCAAGAATTCAGTGAATCATGTTTGCCCGGTCAGATTCTAGAGAAGCCTGAAAATCGGCCTGACTCTGCAGACACTGTCAGAAAGCTGTGCATTTTAATCTGCTCCAAATTTCTGGTCTCTGAGCAGCCCTCAGCTTTGAAAGTGAACATCTGAGCGATTCATGGGTGGAAATTTCCACTCCGTCCCAGCCAGTTCCCTGTCAATAAAACCTTCGGCTCACCCTCAGTTCCTGCCACAAGTTTTCTTAAGAATTGGGGACCTTGATTGTCTGATTTTTAGTGTTTCAGCAAATAACTATGTTTTTCAAGTCTTTGAAAGCATCCCAGAGGCCGTCAAGTATATTCCGACTCTCAGTGACCCCAGCGTATCAGAGGAGAGCTGGGCTGTGTGGGGGTTTTGGCAGCTGACTTTTTCAGAGGCCTTTCTTCCAGGCCTTTCTTCCCAGGCATCTGTAGGTGGCACACTGAAAAATCTCATCTTTCAGTTAAGGACCAAGCATGTTAACCCAGGGACTCTTCTGAAAGTATTCTAAGAAAATGGTATTCTTTGCTTCAAATAAATTCAAACATAAATTGATGCCTTAGTGGTAAGTAATTGTGTTGCATTATTTTGTGTGCGTGTACCGTCAAATCGGATCTGACTGGTACAGGAGGATATTGCTCCTCCTTCTCCGGCAGAGCATCTGGTGGATTCGAACCGTGTTCCTCTGGGATTGTAGTGCAGCTTCTTGCCACTAGGCCACCAGAGCCCCCCCAGAAGTATACATTTTTAATCCACCAGCTGTTCTGCAAGAAAGATGGATAGTCAACTCCTATGCAATTTACTGCCTCTGAAAACCCACCGGAGGGTCAGCTGTGTGTCAGTTCTAACTCAATGGTGCACAGGAACAACACAGCTTGTTTTCAGATCAGGATCTCGGCCTAGCCCATGACACACACAGCCTCTGTTCTCAACCACCCTTGCTGGGTGACTCATAGTCATTTTACTGATGTGAGCCTTGCTTTCCTCATCTGTACAATGGGACCATATTACTCACAATCATTACATCACTGGCTTGTCAAGAGAATCAAATGAACATTTCACATTTGTAGCTTCAGAAGCTAAAAATCTCCATGGGGCATGAGGACATTAATTAATCATCATCAATTAATCTCTCCTTGACTCTGTGAAAGGAGTGTTGGTAGTGTTATGCCTTATCTGTTGGGCCTTTAACTGAGAGGTCAGCAGTTCAAATCCACCAGTTGCTATGAGAGAAAAAGATGGGTAGTCTCATCCTATAAGGATTTACAGCCTCAGTGGGCAGTCTCTGTGAGTCAGCCTGTTCAACAATGGTGAGTTTGGTTTTTAATTTTGGATTTGGGTCAATCAGAGCCTTGGTGGTACAGCAGATTAAGACTTGAACTGCTTCTGTAAGGACTACAGCCCCAAAAATTCTGTGTGTGTGTGAGTTCTCCTCTGTTCCACAGGTTGCAGTCAGTTACCATCAAGATGATTGCAGTGGGTTTGGTTTGGGGGTTGGTTCCGTCAAGGCTCCTTGTGGCCTAAAGAGACATTTTTCCTACCAACGTGGGACATCTGTGCTCTGGGGAGGAAGCAGCTATGCCCTAGCCCCATGGGGGGCCCGTCTCAGAGCTCTCAGATTGCCTCACTGGACCCTGCCTCTGGGAATTGGTTTCTAAGGCAACTACCTCTCTTTGTGTTTCCAACAGCTGGAGAAGTGTTTGGATCCAAGTTTTCTTGGCACACGTTAGTCTGTTTGTTTACGTGGAAACCTGAGCTAGTGTAGACACTGGCTGTAAAATCGCTGACCACACTCTCCCTCTTCACAGGGGAGGAGGACAAGGCCCGCCCTCCCAGGAAGAATCAGGAGGACTCACAGAACACACAGGCCAAAGGAGACCCCCTCAGGGGCATGTCTTGGCGCTTGTTTGTTCTGAGGTGTGTCTAAGGGAAAACTCAGGTGTTTTTAGGACCAGAGATCATTCTTGGGTTTAGAACTATCTAGAGTCATCCCTGGATGCTTAGAGCAAAACTGATGGAAGTATGAGGAGGTGAGGAGAGAGAAATAATGGAAGGAGTTTGGAAGGAAGAAGAGATCTTGAGTAGTGGTGGTCTGTGTTACGTGTCATGTTAACATAGTTGGCTTCTAGCTGAAAGGTTCAAGTCCATCTACAAGTTCTCCAAAGAAAGGTCTGAGGATCTGCTTCAGAAACACTAGTCACTGAAAATCCCATGGTACGTGGTTCTGCTCTCACACTTCTGAGGCCTCCATGAGTCAGAACCAACCCAATGCCAACAGGTTCAGTTTGAAGAAAATACGAGTCAATGAGAGACAGCAAGCTGGCAGCCTTGGGAGAAGACGAGAATGCAGCCCCCTTGCTGGGAGGTCCCCTCATGACAGCCGTGTGTGTGGCATGTCACAGGCTCACGCGTCTTCTCCCCCCGATGAGCCCATTCACCCCACAGCAGTGCTGGGGCAAGTGTTACCTCCCTTCGGGCCCCACCATACACGAGGTCAGGGTGATCAGAGTGGGAGCGGGCTGCCGATCAAACTCGAAATCAGGGACGATGGGCCATCTCTTCCCTCGATTCACGGCCTGAGAAGCCAGAGGCAGGCCAGCTGTGAGAGGTGTCCAGCACCACAGAAATGAGATTTGGGGATTTGTGAACTATGGTGCTGAAAACAGTCAGCTGCTAACAAAAATATCTTAACCCATGAGACTCTTCCAGGAAGCATCACAGGGACAGTTCTTCCTGCTGTGACCTACCGGGTCACCATGAGTCCAAATGACTTGATAGCAATGGATTTAGCTTGGGGGCTGGGCTGCTCGCAGGTGCCTCCGTAGAAACGCCTGGTGATCTGCTTCCTGAAAAGCAGCCATTGGGAACCTCAGGGAGCACATTGCTGCTGCTTTTTTTTTTTAAGAAAAAGAAAGTAATTTTAAAAAAAGGCTAATTGTGATTTTTACAAAAACTTACAGAAAAGTTAGATTTTAATTCATTCATTGTTGCACATTTTCCTCTCTCTTCCTCCCTTCACCTTCTCAAGTTCACTTTTAAAAAAAAAATACTTTCATTCATTGGTACACAATTACCTCTCCCCTTCCACCCCCCCTCCCACCCCAGTCCTCTTTGCAGTGTACCTCTTATTCTGGCCTGTTGTCATATGTATAATATCTAAGTCATATATTCCTTTAAAACAGTTTATTCCTTCATCTGTTCCAATGCAATGTTTATTATCTACCCACTCTTATTCTATTTTCTCTCAAACCCCCATGTCAGACCTGCTCTGTCACAGTGGGTCTATGCAGTATTTGTCTTTTTGAGATTGAGATATTTCACTCAGCATAATGTCCTCCAGGATCACCCATGCTGGGTGATGTTTTACGAGTTCATTGCTGTGTTATTTCCAATAGCAAAGAGATGGAAGTAACTCAAGTGCCCATCAACAAACGAATGGATAGAAAAACTACAGTATGTTCATACAGTGGAATACTATGCAGCACTGAAAAACATTTCTGTTCTTGACACGTGAGGTCACCATGGTTCAGCATCTCCTCCTCCTGGAACTGGTTTTAACTGAGGCTAAGGAGGAAGAGGCATAAAGGGTGAAAGAAGTTTTTTGAATGTATGCCAACACCTCAGGGCCCAAGACTTTCTTTGCAGTGAGCAGCCCAGTCTGGCTGGAGCAGTGTGATAGGGAGGTGGGAAGCTTTGGGGCAATGAGGAATTATCCGGAGGTTTCCATCAGAGATCCCCACAAAGATGCTGCATCCACAGGCTGCCACGTCAGGCTCACCTGTCCTGTCCTCGGGATGCAGGACACCATCAGGGGTTTAGGCCACCAGGGTTGCCAGAGGCTAGCCACGTGCTTCCAGCTGCCACTTGTCAGCCGAGCTCTTGGGCTCCAGCCCCACATCCCTCACTGAGCTGGAAGACCTGGTCACAGCTGTCTCACCGCTGCTACGTTCAGCATCCTGATATCCCAGGCCATGTGACCACATCTGTGGAGGTGGGACTCGACCTGGACTCTCAGTGGGGTCATCTGAGGAGCTTTGAAAAGCACTAGTGCCTGGGCCCCTCACTCAGAAATCTGCTTGAATTGGTTGGGGAGACGTGAAATCTTTGAGATTGTTTTTCCCCCCAGTCCCCTAAGGTGTACACTGAGAACAAAAAGGCATTTCTTGGCTGAACTAACACACCCCTGAATACCAGAGTGAGGCCTATCCATCCTCCATCCAGACAGAAGAAACCTGCCCTCAAAAATGTCTCTGAGTTTGCCTCTCAGTTCATGAAGGAAATCTGATGATTTAAGACAGGTCCATTCTCCACGAGAACCTGTGAGAGCTGGAACTCTACAGGGCTGCCTGTGAGAGCTGGACTGCCTTTTTTTTCTCTTTTCCTTTTTTATTATTAATTTTAATGAAAGTTTACAGAGACTTTGGATTTCCATTCATTCATTTTTGCACTTTTCTCCTTTCCCACCCCTCCCCACCTCAGTTCGCTCTTCTCTTTGAAAAGTAAAAGAAAAATTATTTCCTTGCTAGATAATCCCTCCCTCCAAGTGAACTACCTTATTTTTCAAGTCTTAAGTTTTCCTCCTTCAACAGAGTACAGTTTTGGCACTTTTTCATCTCTCATTTGAATGGAAAATATTTGTTTCCCTGCTGTGACAGGTTTCTGTCTTCAACAGGCTCTAGCTTTTGCACTTTTTACTTTATTTACAAATAGTGTAGGTCTTATGCCTTGCTTTCTTCTCAACTGAAGTGGATACAGTATATTTTACAGAAACCATACAGTATACTAATACTCTACATTTAAACCTGACTTTACAAAACTAGGCTTTAGTCAATAAAACAGAAAAAGAATAATAGGACAAATAAAGTATTTTAGCACAAGGATATCTTTTTATCTAGGCTGATAGGGCATTCAGAGTGCACTGCCAAAGAAACGTTTTTGCTCTTTAAATGCCGGCCAATTCATAGGACATAGAAATGTTAAGTAAGAAGACCTGGGTGACGTGCTATTCAGTGGAGACCAGAAATTAGAAGATAGATAGATAGATAGATGATAGATAGATAGATAGATAGATAGATAGATAGATAGATAGATAGATAGATAGAAAAGAAAACTAAATAACTAACCAGTATCAAACACAGGGAGCTTGCTATTCAAAGAAGGTTTAGGGTGAGGAATTACATAAATGGAAAAACTAATGGTGTATTCATTATCTGTGTTACAATTTTGGGTTTCTTATCCTACAGTTGTTTCTGGTTTGGTTTGATTTTTTCTGAAGCTTGAACATCTCTGCTGTCATCCTCAATTTGCTTTGCCGTTTGTAATAATTTCTTCTCTGTTCATTTTTTTTTACATACACAGCATAATATCGCCAAAGGCTGACTGACCTCCAAATGTTTTCTTAAAAATATTTTGCAAAGTCTGAAGACAGACAGGAAAATAAGTGTGAAACATCTAAGAGATCTATTGGGATCTCGGCTTGGATTCTAATTGCAAATACTTATGAAAATGTCAATAGTAACATGAAAGAGCCTGCAGTTACTCTAATAAATGTAAATTGAATTAGATAGTGTGTAATTGGAAAAAGGCTTGCTTTCTCAGGTGCTCTCAAAGCAGGCCTCAGCATCTGTTCGATCCAGCCTCCTTGCCCTCTCATGGCTGGAAGTTGAAGGGCAAAGCTAAATGCTTTCGACAAGGAAACTCCCCGTGGCCCCACCATTGTGTTTCCAAAGCTGTAAGTCTTCATGGGACAAAAATGCCCAGCTTTCTCTCTTAGAGCAGCCGGTGGATTCAAATCACCAAAGAAGTGCAGCTTTTGGATGGCAGCTCGCTGCACTGCAGATGATGCCAGGAGGATGGAGACCTAGAAAGCAGGGCTGACCACGTGCCACCGCCTGGAAGAGTCAAAGGCATTAGTTCTTCCTCTGTCCAACTTTTGGATGCATAGGAAACAATTGAAAATAATAGAATATTGCTGTTACTTCCCTTTGAGTTGGAACTGACCCATAGCTGACTCTCCAGCAGATTTTCAGAGGCAGTTAACCACAGGGGAGGAGATTCCCCATCATTCTTGAGTGGAGCAGCTAGTGGATTCAAACCTTGTGCCTCTGGGATTGCAGCACAAGGCCACTAGAGTTCCCTAATATAATATTAGCAAATTGAAATACTTGGAAAAGTTATCAGATAAACAATCAAATTTAGAAATTGTGTTGGTACTGGCTCATAATCACCCAGTTTGGCCAAGTGCATTTAACAGACCATTTTCATTTCCTTTCGTAGCTGACCAGTGAATAGCACAGACTGGGTAGAAGTAGGACAGTGAATATGTTTTGCCTGGCGTTTCCTAGGAGGTTGACTTCTCTCCTGTGTGGCACTTCTCTTGACCTAAGAAAACAGTCAGTAAATGAACAGGATGGTGGGGTACAGTTGGCCACAAGATCTCTACACCCTGGGCACAGCCCACTGCTTCTCTGACCCTTGTTGAGATTAATAAAAACTCACCAATATGTACATGTAAAGTTTTTTCTGAGAATTCCAGAGAAAGTGAGTGACTTGAAGAAGGTATATGTAAATTGTTGAGTACTGTTGGGTCCGAATTGACTCGTGACTGACTCTGCAGCAGGTTTTCAGGGTCAGTAAATGACACAGGGGGACATTGTCCATCCTTGTCCCATGGAGCAGCTGGTGGATTCAAACCACATGTCTTTGAGTTGGCAGTGCCAATTTCTTACCACTAAACCACCAGAACTTACAAATAAAGTAAGAGGGATAACTATTGAAAGTCAACAATTGATTAATCTTGATTTGAGGGGTTAAATCCTGTTTTCCCACTTGATTCAGATCAGCTGATTCTAAGCTAGCAGCAGACAGTCTTAACCATTCGGGCACCAGGGCTCCTTCATTTATGACAAAGGACAAATTAATTGATATTTGCGTGTTCTTCTACACACAGTGATTTCAACAATAAGCTTGAGCATGGTGCAAATAGAAGGAGCAAGTTAGGGCAAGATTTCAATCTACTGTTCAGAGGGTTGCTATGGGTTGTAGTTGACTTGATGACACTTAACAAGAATAGCAATGCATTAGAAAAAAGAAAAATCCCCAATACTGGCGTCTTGATGGCGACTTGTCTTGTTGGCAGTCAGGCAAGGGAAGTTTCTGGGATCCTTTTTGTTGGGTATTACTGTTCTTTTTGCCCTTCAAAAGTGGGTGGGCAGCCCTGACCCTTAGAGGAAGGGTAAATAAGGGTGGATGGAGCCTGCTCAAGGCTGTAGCTTAAAATCCTGTAGGCCCTTTATAATCCACAGCCCTCAGGCCTGTTTTTAATTGTTTTTGTTGAAACATTCTTCTAGGTTATATAGCCCTGGTCTGTCCACTTGCTGTAGAGGTAACTCAGGTTTACAGTGATGTTGAACACTGTGACACTAATGTGTCAAATGTGTTAATGGTTACCCATGGTGGACAGTGTTGGCTGGAGCTCCCCGATTAAAACAAGCTTGGAAGCAGGAGTGGCATCCACTTCCGTAATAGCTTGCCTCCAGAAATCCTATGAACCTGGAGAAAGGACGAAAGTTATACAAGTGTCCAGGTCTTTCATTCATAGGGTCGCTATGTGTTGCCTGTGACTTGACAGCACTTAACAACAACAACACAAACATACTTTAAAAAAAAAAAAAGTTTCAGCTATAACTTGTTCAAAGTTGCAAACTAAAGCAATAAATAACCTTTAATCTATCAAATTGGCAGAGACTTCAGAATTAGTGATTTGCTAATAAATGCTTAACAATAACTTCTCTGGAGGAAGTTATTAACTTAACATTTGCCAATTTTTGTGGTGTGAACATTGTAAACTACTAGCATGAAAACACTGGATGCAGCAGAGTTAAGGGATGTGCAGTTGTCTCTTTTTTGTGTGTGTGTTTTCAGTGATTTTATTCATTGCAAATACTTTTTTTTTTTTTACGGAGGTTTTGGATTTCCATTCATTCATTGCTGCAATTTTCTCCCTTCCCACCCCTCCCCACCAGCTCGCT
>NW_006399852.1:1397611-1406512 GCF_000299155.1 Elephantulus edwardii | reverse complement strand
TTACAAGCCAGTTCCAGTCATCTCTGCTTGATAGGTGGTGCTGTAAGAGTTTATTAAGACCAACATGTTCCAACTCTTTACAAGGCCTTTATCACAAAAAGCTGAAGAAAGGCTTACCCACAGATAGAATCATACTTGCATGGTTTCTTCTGGTTGTTGTGCGCCACTGAGTCAAAGATGAGTCCTAGCTGACCCTTCCACAGGTTTTCAGAGGCTGCAAGTTACACAGGAGGAGATTACCCATCTTTCCCCCATGAAGCATCTAGTGGATTCGAACAGGCATAACAGGGCAGCTCCTTACCACTTGGCCACCAGAGTTCCCTAGATGATTACTAGAGAAAAGTAATAATTAGTAAGTATATAATAGATACATATTAAGTTGGGCAAGAGAAAAGACAATCCACAATTAAGGCGATGATTAATCCGTACAATATCACCAAAGAAAAGAAATATACAGTGATTAATGGAAATCAGAATTAAAGGAAGTGGATAAAGTGTGGTTCCATTGTGGGTGTTAAAATTAATGATACAGACCAAAATGTGTGTAGATGGTTGAATGAAACAATTAATATACTTTGTAAACTTCTAGTCAAACCACACACATACAGATATAAAGATGGGAAAGCCCACATATTTCTGATATCCCAATTACGAGATAGTGGCCCATGATATGAATTTCTCAGTGGCATTTTGCACAGTAGCAGAAGTGAATGATTTCATCTGATTTGTTAAGAACATGCACAATCCTTAGGCTCTGTGACAACCTTGAGGGAATGTATAAGACAACATTTGTAATATTTCTCAAAATCAGAAATATTTTGTTTTCTGATCCTGAAACTCCAAATCTAGTAATTTTTCTTCAGAAAACAATCATAAATTGGTCAGATTTATATTTTTAAAAGTTCCTCTCAAAATTCATCTATTTTAAAAAACTTACTGCCATTGAGTCAACTCCATCTTATAGCTCCCCTGTGGAATGGAGTGGGACTGCTCAGAGCTTGTCCAAGGCTGTCATCTTTACAGACAGGACTTGTCCCATCTTTTCCCCCATGAGGAGCTGAAAGAGTCGTACCACTAGCTTCTGGTTATACCTGAACTGCAATGCCATTGTAGAGCTGTTCCTAACAATACATTTTTATTCAAATTAACATTTTGATGCTAAAAAATGTTTTATGCAATAATAAAAATTGTGAAGTTCTCAAGTCATCATGTGGAAGGTCGTTTACCTGCTCATTCTTTGCCATTAAGTCAGAGCTACTAATTGCTGAGCCTCCGTGGTGTTTCCAAGTCTGTCAATAACACAGGAGATGTTTGTACATCTTCCCTCTCCCCACCCCCACCCCCAGGGCCCCTGTGGATTCAAACCAACAAAGAGACCCCCTCCTTTGGATTAGCAGCACAGGGTACTATACAACAGTTAAGCACTTCAGCGTGGTACTTGGTTGGAAATGTTGTCAGTCAACACGAACTCCTGACAATCAGTTACTTGTGTAAGATGAAATTCTGTTAGATAGACAGACTGTTGCTCCTAGAGGTTGCTCCAATTTATATACTTTCATCTTTGTGTCTTTTCTCCTGGTCACATCCAAAGTGGTGTTTTGTTTTTTTTTTTTGTTTTGGGGTGTGTGTGTGTGTGTGTGTGTGTGTGTGTGTGTGTGTGTGTGTGTGTGTGTTTGGTTTGTTGTGTTTGGGGTTTGTTTTTTTTTGGGGGGGGTTTGTTTTTGTTTTTTTAGAAACTTCTGCCAGTGGTATCTGTGTGAGATTTTAAGTTACCTTTCTCCGTCTCTGGACAAACTTAAGCATCTTTGTGTACACTGAACAGCCGTTTGTGTTTTCCTTTCTTATCACAACCTTACCAGTTTTGCTAACACAAAGGCAGGGCCTCTCAAGCAGTTCAAATCCTACAGCGGATGCTTAGAAGAAAGATGGGCAATCTTCTCCCACACCATACACCACCTCTCCAAAGCCCACTGGAGGGTCAGCTGTGTTTAGTTCTGACTCAGTGAAATGAGCTTTTGCGTTTCATTGTTAAAGTTAAAATTGTTGACCTGTCTGAAGTTCACCCTGGTCTTATGTGTTGCATATCTTCTCTCCTCTCCCAGTTACCATGTTATCACAACAACATGTATGAAAATAATTTTTTTATCTCAGTAATCTGAAGTGTCACCTTTATCATATAATAAATTCTTTTTCTATTTGCAAGAGCACACTCATTATTCATCACACACACACACACACACACACACACACACACACAGTTATACACTTTACACTATCAATTTTATTCTCTTGTAGGACTACTCTCTGCATACACTCCTTTCTCTCCAGGGTTCCTAGTTCTTTGTCTTTGTTTTCTTTTCCTTAACTCAGAACCTAACTGACATCTAGTTTATTCTGTTTAGGGCAACCTTCCATTGGATTTCCAAAGCTGTAGAACTTTACACGCATTAAACTACCCTGTGGCAGCTGGTGGATTTGAACCACTGACTTTTGATGAATAGCACACATTGAGGTGATAAAATCAGACTGTCCAGTCCCTCCCCTGACTCACTCCATCACTGTTCTTCCAGCCAGAAATGTAACCCAAAAACTCCATTGTGATTTTCATTTTTTGTATCAAGTTTTAGATTAATTTGGGAAGAACTGGCGTCTTTATATTGAGTCTTACATTTTAACAATTTATTCTGTTCTCCTTTCACTCCAAATCCTGCATCCCTCCATAGAGCATGAACGCTGTTTCTTCTTTTGATCTTGCACAGTTCTTGCTAAGTTTATTTCTAAGTTTTTAGCAATCTTTTCTTATTGTGTATTATTACAACTATTCGTTTTTCTTTATTCTTTATAACTCTGCCATTTTAATGCATCCTCTTGCCATCTATAAAAATATATTTCTAGGAGATGATCTTCAACTTTTGATATACGATTTTATCTCAGCTAACATTGATTAAATGCATAACCAATACTGGTATGCATCTGAGAGCTGGACAATGGCTAAGGATGACAGAAAAAGAATTGAATTGATGTCTTTGAACTGTGTTGTTGGAGAAGAGTGCTGAAGACTCCATGGGCTTCCACAATATCAAACAGACATGTCTTGAAGAAGGTGCAGCCAGATTGCTTGTTGGAGGCAAGGATGATAACACTTAATATCACATACTTTGGACATGTTGTTAGGAGAGGCTAGTCCCTGGAGAGGGACATCATGCTTGGGAAGATAGAGCGGTGGTGAAGGAGAAGACCCTCAACCAGGTGGACTGACATGGTGACCACAGCACTGAGCTTGAGATTGTGAAGATCGCATGGAATAGGACAGTGTTCAGAGCGATTGTCCATAGGGTTGTGATAAGTTGTTCTTGACTTGATGACACCTAGCAATACTGACCAGACCATCTCCTTCCTTGCCCTAGTTTTTATAACTGTTCTCCAGTCGACTTTGCTAATATCTCCAAAACAATATAAGGGTGCCAAGAATTGGTTTCTCATAGGAACAAGATAATTGAAGTAACAGTTAAATGATAAATTGTCAAAGTTTCTTTATCTCCACTTTTATTCTTTTAGAGTTTAATGCTTAGGATCCAGAGTTCATGGCACTATATTTCAGGAAGAGTAAAAGCAACATAAATGTCAATATCTAATTACAGAACAACTAATAAAAATGTCAAGAATATTTCCCATATCTCCTCCCCATGCATTTATCACTCAGAGGTCATTTATGATAGCCCACCAATACAAGAGAGGCTGCGTTCCGTGTGAAAGACATATTGCTAGTGGCAAAGTCAATGATAGATTTTCCTCCTGAGGTCTCTGGTCTGCCTGTCATTTTGTTTCCATTCCCAGGGGTGTGGTTTTTCTGGCAGCTCGGTGGATACATTGAGTAGATCATAATAAATGCAGAATAGATTCATCATTCATAATTTTGCAATGCAGGCAAAAGACGAAAAACAGCTGGCTATTGAAGTGAAAGTTAGAATTCACTGTCCTTTGTGGTGTTTTTGTTTTCCCTTTTGGTTTGCATGCAGTCATTTAGATAGAATGTTTCATTTGCGTTGTGTTTTATACATTCACTTTTTTGGTTTTAATTTTACATTGGTTTGTTTACAAAGTTCATATACATTGTACATATACAAACAAAGAATAGAACGAAGCAATCATTCATTCACTTTTATGCAGTAATTCATATATATTGTGCAACTCATGAACATTTTGTTTTTTACCATTGTTTCTACGTAACTACTACTGCTGTATGACTTTTATCACCCCTTCTCATCAATCCCCATTGCACCTTGCCTACTCCTTCACATCCCTCCTCCTCCCACTGATCTCTGCTCTGTCCTAAAGATTTCCTCTCTCATCTTCTACACCCGCAGTTTTTTAGTCTGTAATCTTCATAGGTGCAAACCACCACTTCTTTTCTCCCACAAAGTGACCGTGTGGGTTCAGCTTCCATTGAACACCTAACAATTTTGCCACAGGAAATCCTACTAATAGAATTAGCTAATTCAATTAGCTCCATGCAGGCAGGCAACATCTCTGTCTCTTATTCATCGCCATTTCTTTAGCATCTGAAAAACCCAGGGCTTGGCACATGATAAGTGCTCCAGATGATCTGTTGAATAAGTGACTAGAAGGATATGTAATTGATTCACTGTTCAAAGCACATCAATCATGGAAGTTCATCTTTATCATACTTTTTTCCATTTATACAAACTTGCATGTCTAAATTGAATATATCCACATCCAAATTGCCTCAAGGCAACCACTGATGATTAAGCTGAACTTCTCCCAGACTGGGAAATAGATGCCTGGCTGTTTTCAGCTACAGAACAGGGTCTTTTCCCTCATCAGGATTTTCAAGGTTCTGCCCAGTGGACATTGAGTCTCTGAGTTCATCTCTTGGTTAAAGTCGAAGTCAAATCATTGTTGAGTCAAAATGAACCCATAATCCAGAGGACTTCTGAGGCTGTAAATCAAGGGAGGAGATTGCCCGTCTTTCTCCTCTGGAGCCACTGGTGGATTCGAGCCACCAGAGAAGTATGGTCTTTGAGTTGGTGGTGCATACTCTATAGACTGTACCACCTGAGCTCCCATCCCTCTGTTGGAGCAGATGAAACTACATTACTGCTGTTTTATTGTTCGATGCTGTCAAGTCCAGTCCAGCTCATGGTGAACTGGGTCCAGCAGCACATGGACCTTCCACTGTCCTCACTGTCTCTGCTGTGTTATTGTCCATTGTCGCAGCTGCCATGTCCATCTCTTTGAGGGTCTTCATCTTTCTCCCTGGCCCTCTACCTTATCCAGCGGGGCGTCTTTCTCCAGAGGTTGGCCTTTCCCGATTACATCACCTAAGTGTGTAAGATGAATTCTCACCAGATTTGTTGCTAGGAACAAAACATGGCTTAAAAAGAAGCCAGTCTATTGTTATGAAGAGCAAAATGACACTGTTCTCTTTAGCTTAGCAATCTTGACAAGCAGAACTCCAGAAATGAGGCCTATTAGTACTATCCAGACTCTAGGCATCAAGAGTGAATAAGATTGAAACAATGCAACAGATCTTTAAGGTTTCGTTTTCAAGAACATTTTATTTCCATGTGGAGACTCTTCTGAACTGGGAGGAGATAAGGCATTTTCCCCATATCCTATGCCTGAAGATCACTTTGCACCCAGTGATAGTTTGAAGGTTTTCAGTAAAAGATACTCCTCTTGTTCCCTCTGTTATTAGTAGAAATCAGCTTTCCACAGAGCACAATCTTTGTTGCATGTATTCAAACTGGACGTTCAGCCTTGAGAATTTTGAGATTCTGTCAAAAATTCTTTCACATCAAGGGGCAAATTTGCACCACATTTTCAAAGGGTTTTTTCTTCTGAGAAATTCAAAGTGCCTCATTAAGCCTACAGTCTTCCAAAAATATGCTTTTCTCCAGGGCAGCCCGAGTGTTCCCATTTTGTAAATGACAAAGCAGTGGTGAAAAAGCAATTAAATACCTTTACTGATGTCCACTGGGATGGAGTCATACTGGGTAGACCCTTAACTTTTGATTAGATTATCAGGAAATTGGAAGAAGAGGTTAAGAGCAAAGTAGAGATGAAAAATGATCCGCAAGCCAGTAGCCTAGTGGGAAAAGAGAGTTTATAATCCAGGTCTTTTAACATGAGGTTCCAGGGAGCTAAGAAAAGGAAAAAGACCAAAAAAAAAAAAAAAAAAATAATACCAACAATTAGTCAAAGAACTTCAAGTTAGAAAGGAAACTTAGAGGTCATTTTGTCTCAACTGCCTCTTTGAGTAATTAAGACTTGCCTATCAAAAGTAGATTAAAATCATTCAGGTGTTGAGGACTTTCGTTCATAGGGTCGCTATGAGTACCCTATGACTCAACAGCACTTAACAACTTAGAGAGAGACCAATTGGCTTAGTGGACAGGCAGTGATGCTATCAAGTCAAAGGTGGGTAACTCTAATCCATGGCCCTCAGGCCTGTTTTTAATTGTTTTTGATGAAACATTCTTCCAGGTTGTATAGTCCTGGTGTTGCTGTACAGAGGTAACTTGTGGTTGCTGTGAAGCTGAACACTGTGATACTGATGTGTCAAATGTGATCATGGTTACCCATGGTGGACAGTGTTTGGTGGAGCTCCCCAATTAAAACAAGCAGGAGTGGCATCCATTTTCTTAATAGCTTGCCTCCAGAAACCCTATGAACCTGGAGAAAGGATGAAAGTCACACAAGTGTTGAGGACTTTCGTTCATAGGATCTCTATGAGTCGCCTACGACTCGACGGCACTTAACAACTACAACAACAGCATCAAAAATAGAAACTCCACATGGAATGAAACCATTGTAATGGTGCTGAGGGTATTAGAGGTTCGTTGTTAGAACTCTTACTTTCCATGTAGGTTTGAGGTTTGATTCCCAGCCAGTGCACCCCTTGTGCAGCCTCTACCCAGTGGAGGCTTGAGTGCTGTTCGCAGCCTGTCCTCCTGGCATCTTCAAAATAAGAGATAGAGTTTCACCATCCTTGCCTCTACAGAGCACTCTTGGTTATATTTCATCCAAGTTGTTTGTTCTTTGAGCGGCCCGTGTGTTGATGCAGGACAGATTTCAGTGGAGCCTCTGGACTAAGACGGACAAGGACAAAGGCCTGGTAGTCTGCTTCCAAAAGCACCCCAGTGAAGACCCAAGGCTCGCAAGAGGCCAGCCCACAGCCCGTCATGGACATGGCTTCTCAGTCACGAGAAGCAAGTGGGGTTTTGTCCCTCTGTTATAGGCTGGCCATGAATTGGAAGGCAACTCACTGGCAGCTAACAATGTTGTTAACAACAAAGGCTGAGTCAAATCAAATGTTTAGCAGAGAAAGTTAGGAAATAGGGAATCAGAAACAACTGTGGAAAATTACAGGAAATCAGTGTTATTGTTCTTATTGTTGTTAAGTGCTGTTGAGTGGTAGACAACTCATAGTGATCCTGACCATGCATAACTTTCATCATTTCTCCAAGTTCGTAGAGTTTCCAGAGGCAAGCTGTTTCAGAATTGGATGCCACTCCTGCTTGCTTTCAGGCTTGTTTTAATTGGAGAGCTCCATCAAACACTGTCCACTATGGGCAACTGTTATCGCATTTGACACGTTAGTGTCACAGTGTTGAGCATCACAGCAATCAAGAGTTACAGTTACCTCTGTTTGGCAAGTTGACAGACCAGAGAGTATCATTTAAGTCCTGAAAAAATTATCAGGCCTTTAAATAAGAACTCTCTACGGCCTGAGGCCAGCAATTCTTTTCTGAATGATTCAGTAAGGGTGAGGGGGAAGATAAAGATTATTTCAGGTTTCTGGATAGAGAAACTAGATATATGGTCTTGCTGAGGGCAAGAAGTGAGGGCTCAGAGAAGCAGGAATGATGAATTTAGTTTTGAATATGCTGAGTTTCAGTGCCTGAAAAATAAATGAGTGGAGATACCCTGCAGACAGAAGAGAAGGTGGGGCAGGGTCTGGAGAATTGTAAATTATCAGTAATTAAGAAAGAATTTACAGACTAAAATGTATGCTGCATGAGGGTAGAGACTGCATCTGTGCCTGGAACAGTGTTAGTGTTCAGGAATTATTTAGTGAATGTTCTTGACTGATGCCAGGAGGAATGTGTGGAAGATGAACAGGAACAAGCCAACGGGTCATCCAATTGCAAACTCTCATTGAAGAGGAGTTGGAGGTGCAGATAAATGAATAGGGGCCTCCAGAAGAGGTCAAGATGAGTCGTTGTTGTTGGGACTTTCCAAGAAGGATTGAAAAAGAAAAGTGGCACCAAAAAAAAAAGAAAAGAAAAGTGGAAAACAGCCGTGGAATTTCATAATACAGTCAGAGCACTTGATCTTGACAAGACCAGTGTGCATTCATTGGGCAACTAAGAACACACGTGGCTGTTGGCATGGGAGAGAGTGACATGGGGAAATGGAGTCTGTGATGCAGATGAAGTGTCCTGGGAGGGCTTGAAGGAGCATGCGCAAATGGACGCCACAGCTCCTGAAGAAGGTGTGTGTGTTTTCCACATCGCTATCAAAGGAAGAGGGAGAAACAAGGAACTCATGCAGTATAATTCAAAATGGGTGACCCTGGAGGACAATTATGCTGAGTGAAATAATCACAAAAAAAGACAAATACTGCAGAGTGCCACTGTTGCAGAATGGGACTGACATCAGGATTAGGATAAGACTTAGAAAAACTGGATAGATTATGTATACTGAATTGAAACAGATGAGGGAGAGAACAGTTTAAAAGCGATATATGATAGGGTATTATGATTATCATAGGAACCCAGAATTAAGGTTAATTAAGGTTAGTGGAGTGCATTGGGGAGCAGAGGCTGGGGGGGGAGAAGTTTATCTTTTGCTTTTCAAAGAGAGGAACGAACGGGG
>NW_006399852.1:1380749-1396681 GCF_000299155.1 Elephantulus edwardii | reverse complement strand
ATGGATCGATTCTGTGATTGGGGTGGTGGGAGTAAGTTTGTCAGAGACAGTGAGGTTGGCATAGGATAGAGCAGAGTTTAGGGCTCTTGTATATAAGGTCGCTATGAGTCACAGGCGATTGGACAGCACATGACAATAACAACAACATATACACAGAGCATTGTGATCACATACTTGGATTCCTCAGGAAGCAGATGCCAAGACTGAATCTGCAAGAGATTTATTAGGAGGAAAAGGGAAGTAGAAAGAGCCATCAGACCTGCTGTAGGTCTGACCCTTAGGAAGGAGAGAAGGAAGGAAGGAACAGGTAGGCAGAATCTCAGGCTACAATGCACATTGAATAGTTTTAGTCAGGCCAACATGGAGTGCCCCAGCCCAAGGCACTTGTCAGAGATGGAGATGTATTGCATTAGGCAAGTCTGCTTTTAGGGACCTCTCCAAAATACATTGCTCCCAAAGGGTAATGATGTCAGTTTGAAGACTAAGGAGCACCTGATTCAGGCCATGGTCTTTCCTGTCACATGCTACATGTCCAAGAACTAGACAATAAATATGGATGACAGAAGAACTGATGCGTTTGTATTGTGGTGGTGGAGAAGAGTACCGAATACCCCATAAACTGCCCGAAGAACAACCAGGGTGCTTCTTGGAGGCAAAGATGGCAGAGCCCCATCCCTCATTCTTTGGAATGTTGCCAGGAGAGTTGATTCCTTGAAAAAGGACATCCTACTTTGAAAGATGGAGTGTCAGCCAAAGAGAGGAAGACTTTCAACAAAATGGATTGACACAGTGACTGTAGCAATGAACTCAAGTGTGTCAGAAAGGATGCTGATGGCACAGAATATGGCAGGATTCAGATCTGTTTTTCATGGCATTGCTATGAGTTGTACTCAACTTGATGGCACCTAACAAAAACATCATCACTGGCAGAAAGCCAGTGGGGATTGTGGATCCTGCATGAATAATGTGAGAGTCAGAGCAAAGCAGTTGGGCCCACTGGCACCTGCAGCAGGAGGTTGTGATTGCCACATGGTCACTGTCTCATTGAATCTTTGTTGTTGTTGTTGGTAGGCACTGTCCGGTCAAGTACAGCCCAGAGAGGGGGTAAAATGTGCAACAATGAATGAATGAAAATCTAACTTTTCTGTAAACTTTTGTTAAAATCACCATTAAAATAAAATATTTTATTTAAAAATATAAATGTGAAGCATAGAACAACGATTGGAGACCAGATAATCTATGGAATGATACCAAGGATATCATCCATGAAGAAAACAAAAAGTCATTACAAAGCAGAGTAGAAAGGGAAAAAACCAACATGGATGTTAGGAAAGTCTCTAAAAATTTCACTAAACTGTCAAGAAGCAAAAAAAGAAAAAAAAGGAACACATGCTAAACAGAAGATTTCAAAGGGCAGCACAAGAAGACAAAGCAAAGCATTGAAACTTTGCTATCAGTAAATAAAAAACGTTACTGCTATGCGCATTTTGCAGATGAGACACTAAGGTTGTAGCAATAAAGTAACTGGCATAAATTCATAAAACTATTAAGTAGCGTAAGTTAGATTTCAACCTGAGGTATACTGCTGCTGCCTCTAACTGACTTGTAAACCAATTGCTAGACGTTCAGGCATTTTACCACCTCTTGTTGTTGTTGTTGTGATGTGCGATTGAGTTGGAATTGACTCATGCTTGGCCTTCCAGTGGGTTTTCAAATACTATAAATTATATGGAGATTATCCATCTTTCTTCTGTGGAGCAGCTGGTGGATTTGAACTGTGTACTTTTGTGTTGACAGTACACCTCTTATCACTAGACCACCACCTGGGAGAGAGCAAATGGTAGCTTACACCTGGACATGTGTAGAGTATTTACACCATGGAAATTGGCACATGCTATACATCAATCTTTCCGTCTTGCACTCTGGAGAGATAGTTGTTAGACACTTAATGGCACAGTTCTGATGCAAACCTAGGCTGTCTGATCTCAGAGCTACCCTCGAACTGCCAGGTAATATACATTTAGTTCTATGGTACCTCCATGCATTTCTGACACAACAAACAAAAAATCCCTACACTACCTCTTTTCCCTCTGAATTCTTGTTGCAAGTTTTGTCATGTCCTGTGTTTTTGCATTGCAACTACTACTCAATAATTTTTCTAAGGACAATGAGAATGAGAACCCTTATTACATCCCCTTTATTTCCAGGATCCTTCACAAAGCTACTGATGATTAGAGATGCTATAATGTAATGTTGTGCCCGATACAATTGTATCAATTGGAAGGGAAGGGAAGGGAACAGGATCCTTCACAAAGCTACTGATGATTAGAGATGCTATAATGTAATGTTGTGCCCGATACAATTGTATCAATTACCACATACATTAATCCCTGAATCATGAATTTACAAAGGCAGATGCTACTGGAGTAAAAAAAAATTGTTTTGACTTTAAAATGACCTTTTAAGAAAATAGTAGCATCCATTTTTAGCTCAGTGATGGGGCTGGTATGTATCCTTCCTGTCTACATCCACTCACAAACCAGGAGAGATATTAATTGCCTTCCTCCCTGGCCCTTGCAGTTTATTGTTATGTTCCATGCCCTGCACTTTGCAACCAGGGAAGTAAAATCAATTGTCTGGGAGCAAAGAAGATCCAAGTCCTTCTTTGGTGTCTGCCTGCCAGTGGCCGGGAGCTCAGCAACCAGAAAGAGCAACCCAAGAAGGGTTTGAGGCTAAAGGAAGTTGCTGGGGTACTCTAGCATCTGCAGAAAGCCATGTGTGTAGGTGGCGCAGGGGACTCAGGGCTTGTGTGATCTGATCTGTGAGCTGCTGAAAGCAATTCCAGTGTATGTGAACAAGCTGCAGAGGAGGCTTGCAGTGCCTTGAAGCTGGCTTCTAAATTAAAAAAAACAAAACAAAAAAAAAAAAAAAAACAAGCCAAAAAACTAGCAAGTCTCCCATGAAAGGAACCCTCAAGCGCAAGAAAAGCTTTGTGAAATGTTTTGACATTCCAAGTGAATCTGCAAATCATTGTTCTTGTCTGCATGACTTACTCACGTTTCTTCCTTATAGTATGACTTTTAAATGACTTTTTGAGCATCTGCTGTGTACCAGGCACTGTTCTGAGCATCTGGGAGAAGTCAGCAAACCAGAATCATTTCCTACTGTCATGGAGCTTACTTGGCTGTTTTGTCCCTTTCTCCATCCCTGTTTGTTTTGTGGTCATGTGTGTTTATGCATTAAACATGTGTGCATGCCGTCAGACTGGCCTAGGGAAGCAGTGTGGCCTGGGGCTGCAGTCCCTGCCCTGAAGGAATGGGTTCTTGTGGGTGGGACACACAATGGACCTCAGGTTCTAGCACCAGCAGTTTATGTGTGAACACCAGGAAAGGGCTTGGAGCACAGGGCAGTGATGCTTCCTGACTAGGGGTTAGCCAGGCACAGAGAGCCTGATTTGAAACAGCTTGTTGTACTAGTTGCCATCACATAAATTCTATCTCCCGGTCACCCCTGGGGTCAGAAGATACCATGTTTCTTAGGGTTTTCTGAGATGGCTTGTTTGGAAGTCACTTGTCAGGCCTTTTTTCCAAGGTACCTCTGGGAACATTCAAAGACCAACCTTTCAGTTAGCAGCCAAAAGCTTTAACTCAGGGACATTTGATTTCTGGGGGTTGCTCCAAGCAGGTTGGTGGGGTATGAAGTGTGAGACAAGAAGGATCAAGAAATGGAGGATGAAAGTAGCCAGGCAGGACTGGCTTCATGTGATCACCCACTTCATGGATAGTCACTGCACCAGCCCGTCTCGTTGAGGGTCGTCTTCTGACCTTCCACCACTCCACAACAAAGTGTGATGCCTTTTTGCAAGGACTGACAGCCCCTGACAACATGCCCAAACTATGTGAGAGAAACAGTCATCTCCCTTGCCTCTAAGGAGCACCCTGGTGGAACTTCCTCCCAGATAGATTATTCTTTAAAAGGAAAAAAAAATATTTTATTAATTTTAATGAACATTTACAGAGATTTTGGATTTCCATTCATTCATTGTTGCACGTTTCTCCCTGCCCGCCCCCTCCCTCCCAGTTCGCTCCATGTTATATTCAATACTCTTTGCCGACAATTCAATGGCATCAATTTCTTTTTGATCTTCCTTGTTCATTGCCCAACTTTCAGATGCATAATAAGCAATTGAAAATACCAAGGCTTGGATCAGGCACACCTCAATCATTAAACTGATTTCCTTGCTCTTGAGTACTTAGCAGACAACCTTGACAGTAGATTTTTCTGAACGCAATATGTCCTTTGATTTATTTTTTTTATTCTTGTGATAGGTGTTCATTGGGAAACCAAGAGATGAAGTCATTGACAAATATTATCTTTATCTATCATGATGTTGTCTATTCAGTGTGATTGTATTTGTGTGTGTACATATACTCTACTTTTATGTATCTCTAAAATTACAATTGCTTTGTCTACAGGCAACCTAAGATATATGTGGTACATTCAGGAAATTGTTACCTTGACTCCAAGTAGTAAGGAATTATACTGCCAATCCACAGCTATGCCATTTGAACCCACCAGCTACTCTGGGAGAAAGATGGGCATTCTCCTCTCATGTTATTGCCTCTTAAAACCCATGAGAGGGTCAACTATGAATTGGTTCTGACTTGACAGAACACAACAACCCCCTAATCTTAGGAGCCCAAATGGCTGTTCAAATGGTAATCAACTCAATGATAGTAAGAGTGAGTTATTATTACTTTTGGGGACCATGGAATCCCTGGATGACACAATAACTGTGCAATAGGGGTCAGATGTGTTTGAGACAGAGAGGTTGGCCCAACAGAGGACATGGTTCAGAGCCATTGTTCATAGGCTCACAAAGAGTTGTAGTTGACATGATGGCACATAACAACAACATATAGAAGTGCCATCAAGTCAAAACCAACTCATAAGTGACCCTCCAGTGTGTTTTCAGAGGCAATAAATCACATGGGAGGAGATTGCCCATCCTGTGGAATAGCTGATGGATTCAAACTGTTTGCTTTGGGATCACATCACAGCTTCTTATCACTAGACCACCAGAGCAACAGGTATGTGTGTGCGCGCGTGTGTTGTTGTTGTGTGTCATCGGGTTGGAGCTGTCCCATTGCTGACCCTCCAGCAGGTTTTCAGAGCTGTAAACAGCGCAGGAGGAGCTTGCTCATTTTTCTCCTTCAGAGAAGCCTGTAGATTTGAACCACATACCTTGGTGTCGACAGCACAGCTTCTCACCAGTGTCGGAGATCGCTCAGACAGGCACTTACAGCTCATCACTATAATACACAGTAGTCCTGTTGTCATCAGTTGAGGCTTTTAGACCCTGAAGAAACTGCCTCTGACTATTCAAGAACTTTGTGAATGTGGAATTATTTAACATCAGTAAATGTACCCAAATGAAAACTTCCATTAAAAAGTTGAAAAGGACTTAGGACAGTAAAGGAAGGGAAGAACAGAAAGGCTAAGGTCAGACATTTCCTCCTTAAATGAAGTGGATTAGCCACCACAGAAGTGCAGATTCCAGGTCTGTGATTCGTATGGTGTGCCTGAGCCTGTGACCATCTCTCAGGGTTGATTTGACAGAAGGCTAAGAAAGGTGGTAAGGAAGAAATGTGAATGATGATACTGTTACCAAGATAAGGGGGAAACAAAAGGGACTGGCCTCTATCCTTGTTGGGTGACTGACGGGCACCTCTGTCATTGTCACAGAAGCAGCTGCTTTACCCACAACTTACACGAAAAAGGTCACAACCAGAGTCCCTATCTCTGTCAAAGTATCCTCCTCGACAGACCCCAAGAGGAATAAAGCCCAGGGTCCGTCGCATCAGCTGCCATGCCCTTGTGTGAGAGCAGAAGCTTGCTCCCTGGGGATTGGAAAGGCCTGTTTTGGGGGAAGTGCATCACTGGGCCTTTCTTTCGAGATGCCTCTTTCAGGGAGCAGTGAGCCGTTAACCATGTGCACCACTAGGTGGTTCTGAAGCAGCTGCTTTCAGTCCTCGATGAAGATGGTCCTGAAGCTAAGCTGGAATTCGTTGCCTGTGGAAATTTGAGAAGCTAAAGGCCTTTTCTGGTCTGAAGCTTGAGAATGGTCATATCTGTACTCAGAAGAGTTAATGAGAAATTTCCAGTTCTGGTGGTAAATCATATATTTCCCTGGCCTTTTGGGTCATTGAATGTGTCTCACTTTATCTAAGTCCATCCCTCCCCATTTGTGAGTTAGACTTAAGAATGTGTACTGCCATGCAAAACCAACCCATAACTGACCTCCACCAGGTTTTCAGAGGCAGTTTAAACATATGGAATGAGATTGCCCATCCTTCTCCTATGGGGCCTCTGGTGGATTCGAACCACATGCCTTCAAAATCACAGTGCAGCTTCTTGCCATTAGGCCACCAGTGTTCTCTTTAAGAATGTCTAAGTTGATAAAAATCCTAATACTATGAAGCTGCACATCAAAATTTTTTTAAAAAAGTTAAAAGTGCAGGGTAAGAAAAAGTTCAAAGACTTCTCTTCCTTTGTTCTTTTTTAATATTTCATTTGGAATTTGGCATTACAGTCAAAGGAATGAACCCACAGGAAGGAAAATAAGACTTCATATTAAAAATCCCTGAAAAGTCTATATACACTAAAATGTTTTTACATCCAGTTTTATATCCTCTAGACCATTTATTTACATATATTCATATCTGAGTGGCAGATTTACAGTTGTCTTTTATTTTTCCCTTTTTGCTAAGCTGTATTTTCTACAATGAACCTGAATTGATTTGGTAATAAAAATATTTGATGAGAGAGAGAAGGCTGAAATTGCATGCCAATACAGTCTTTCCTCATTTTTCATTTCAATAAGCTAAGCAAATGAATGCGTTAAGATTCAGAAGCCAAGAAAAACGCCAAGAACTCCATTTACCGGAGGTCGGCTTCCAGTTCTGCGTTTGACCTCTTTCACATGACACCAGTGTATTTCCATGGATAAAATTACAATCCCAGATATTCAGACGCTCACATTCATATTTTCCAGCTTAGTCCACAGATGCCTTTCTTTGGGGATTTTGCAGAACACTCTGGCCTGTGTTCCTGTAATTGGCCTCTTCTCCCTGTGGAAGGCAGGGGGGCCTGGAGTGGTGGACATTGGCAGTCCCCAGACCAGCAGGGACAGTGCTCAGTGGCTCTCTGTGAATTGATCGTGAAGATGCTTTAAAGCACCAACTGCTCTCCAGCTCCACTCAGTTTAAATAATAAGATTAGCTGCAAATGACAATATCTATGAGATACACAGATTCTGAGGTCCACAGGGATGTTCTAATAGAATGACCTGGCAGGGGAATTCATTGAGGTGACAGTGTGCATGTGATCTCAAGAGGACTTGGAAGCTGACTGCGTTGATATTCTCTCTTGCACACACACACACACTGACACATACACTCACACACACACACACACATCACTGGCTGCACATTGACTACCAGCCAAGCATTGGGCTAAGTTCTGGGATAGCAGTGAGCAAGATAGAGACCCAGTTCTCATGGAGTTTGTGTTCAAGGAAGATGAGAAGAAGGTGGGAAGTTTAGTCTGCAGAGGCCCTGAACACGAAGATGATTCTAAGGCAAGAATTCTTGACATGGAATCCACAGATTAGTCTAAAAGGTGCATTGATAAATTCTCGCAGGGTCTGTGAACTCTTACAGTGGGAAAATGGCTTCATAATTTTCAACAACTCAGCATTTCTTTTTTTTTTTTTTATGTAGGCAACAAACTGTTGTTATGTACCATTGAGTCAATCTTATAAACAATGGCCTTGAACTTTGCCCTTTCATGAGCCAACTTCACCATCTCTAACACACTTAACTCCATTGTCACAGTCACTGTGACAATCTATCTTAACCGGAGACTTCCTCTCCTGCCCTGACCCTCTATCTTTCCAAACATGACATCCTTGCCCAAGGACTGGTCGCTCCTGGCAGCATGCCCAAAGTACGTGAGGTTGAGTTTCAAAATCCTTGCCTCCAAGGAACTACTTGTTTTCACCATCTCTAGGATAGACCTGTTTGTTCTCTGGTTGACCACGGTTCAATACTCTTTTCTAGCACCATAACTCAAAGACATTGATTCTTTTTCAGCCACCCATATTCATTGTCCAGCTCTCAGGTGTTGCGAAGACCATGGCCTGGATCCGGTACACCTTGGTCTCTAGACTAACATTCTTGCTCTTTAGCACTCTGTAGAGGTCTACATCAGTCTTTGCCAAAGCAATGCATCTTTTGGTGTTCTAACCAGTGCCAAAATTGGTGCTTGTGGGTCTGAACAAGATGAAATTATTAACAACCTCAATCTTTTCTCCATTTACCATGATGCTGCCAATTGGCCCTTTGTTTTCTTGATGTTGAGAAGCAATCCATATTGAAGACTGCAGTCCTTGACTTTCTGCAGCAAATACTTCAAGACTTCAGTTTCTGCAAGCAAGGTTGTGTCTTCTGCATAATGCAATTTGTTTGAGTCTTCATCCATCCTGATGCCACAGTCTTCTTCATAAAGTCCAGCCTCCCTAATGATCTTTTCTGCATGTAAATTGAAAAGGTCTAGACAGAGAAATGTTATATAGCTAATGCACTCCTTTCTTGATTTAGAACCATGCAGATACCCTTACTCTGTTTGGAGAACAGCTTCCTGGTCTAGGTAAAATTTTCACAGGAGCACAATCAAATGTTCCGCGATTTCCATTCTTCTCAGTAGTAGCCATAGTTAGTTGTGATCCACAAATGGACATAATTCTGGTACTATCTACTTTTAGCCAAGATCCATCTGATATCAGCAACAATATCCCTACTGCCACAGTCTCTTCTAATCCCTGCTTGTATTTCTGGAAGTTCTCTATTGATACACTGCTTTAGTAATTTTTTAATAATTTTTTTATAAACAAGATTTTCCTTGCATGTAATGTTACTAACATTGTTCTATTATTTCCACACTCTGTTGGATTACAGTTCTGGGGGATGGGAATAAGTATGGATCTGTTCCAGTCAGCTGGCCAGGTAGCTGTCCTCCAGAGTTCTTGGCACAGCCTGGTAAACATCCCTAGGGCTGCATCTGTTTGTTGACATTCTATCAATTCCTGGGTTCTATTTTTTGTTTTTTCCAATTCATTCAGAGCAGTTTGAGCGTTCTTTATTACCATAGGTTCTTGATCATATGTTACTTCCTGAAATGATTCTGTGGCCATATTAACAATTGCTGTTGTTGTTATGTACCATCAGGTACGACCCAGCTCATAGCTGACCCTCCAGAGGGTTTTCAGAGGCTGCAAATCCCAAGGGAGACTGCCCATTTTTCTCCCAAGGAGCATCTGGTAGATTCTAACCGCATGCCTTCTGGTTGGCAGTGTAGCTCTTTACAACTAGACCACCAGAGCTCCCTTATAGTAACAGTAGTGTCTGTAAATTTATTAACAATGCCTATCAATGTAGCAAAAGTGCACTTGAGCCAAACCACGGTCTTTTCAATCACTTGATATACATCTGAGAGTTGGACAGTGAATAAGGATGACAAAAGAATCAATGCCTTTGAGCTGCAATGTGGGACAATGGAACTGAGTATCCCATGGACTGTTGAAGGAACAAACAGACGTGTCTTGGAGAAAGTGCAGCCAGAGTGTTCCTGAGAGGCAAGACTGGATGGAAAAACTTCATCTTACATAGGTAGGCTCTTAGGAGGGTCTGGTCCTTGGAAAAGGACGTCATGCTTAGAAATGTGGTGGGTTAATGAGAAAGAAGGTTCTCAATGAGGTGGATTAAAACAATGACTCCAGCAGGAGCCTTGAGTATACCAGAGATGATCAAGATGGCACAGGATAGGACAGGGTTCAGATTCTTGTTCACAGATCACCAAGAGTTATACTTGACTCAATGGCACCTACCCACAATAAGGAGTACAGGATAAAGCACGTGTTGAGGAAATTCAGAGATTATACAACCTTCAGTATAGATTACACTTCAACATAAAGAAAATTTGAAAATTCTCACGATCTAACCACTAAACAACATTGTGTTAAAGGGAGACAAGATTGAGGTTGTAAAGGATCTGATTTGAACTAGATCCATAATCAACACCCACTGAAGCAGTACTAAGAAAATCAAGAGGTGCATTGCAATGAGCACATCTGCTCCATGTACCTCTCTAACATGCTGAAGAACAAGTATATCACTTTAAAGAATAAAGTGTGCCTGACCCAAACAGTTATTATTATGTGTCCAGTCAGAACCGACTCATAGCTGACTCCACAGCAGGTTTTCAGAGGCACAAAGTCACATGAGAGCAGATTGACCATTCTTGTCCTGCATTGCAGCTGGTGGATTCAAACCCTGTGCCTTTGGGATTGCAGTGCAGCTTCTTCCTACTAAGCCACCCGAGTTCCCTAGACATGTGAAAGTTGTACAGTGAACAGGGAAAGTCAAAGAATTGATGCTTTTGAATTGTGATGCAGAATATTTCATGTACTATGGACTCCCAAATGAACAAACAGCTTTGTCTTAGAGCAGAGTGTTGCTTATAAGCAAGAATGGTTAGACTTCATCTCCCATATTGTGGGCATATCAAGAAGGGTCAGTTTCTGGAGAAAGATACTTTGCTTCATAAAGCAGAGAGAGGGTCCAGGCAAAAGGGAAGACCCTCAATGAGATAGATTGGCACAGTGGTCATCACAGTGGAGTTAAGCACAGCAGAGTCGCTGAGGAGAATGAGGACCAGTCGGGGTTTCCATCTGTTGTGCAGAGAGTTACTGGGAGTCACCAGAGTCCTAGGAAGTGCAAAGAGTCAACACACTGAGACACTGAAGGAAAAGTGGGGAGGTTTGAGAGCACAAAGAGGCCCTTGGAAGAAAGACATGGTGACCTACTTCCAAAACATTAGCTGTTGAAAATTGTGGAGCACAGTTCTACTCTGATAAACCTATTCAGTGTTAGTCAGTTGGTGTGATGGCAAAATTTTACTTAACGTTCCCAGTAGATGTCATTGATATTTTGTGTCTCTTATAAGTATTGGGACTATTACAAAATAATACCCTCCATCAGTGCTTTGATATTATTATAGAGGGTAGACCCACCCAGGCATCTTAGGAGGTCTGCTAAGTAAATAAGTGCTTGTATTACTTACCAAAATTGTTTAGTATTTGCTAAGTAATGAAATTTACTTGGTTTGGATTTTAAGATATTACATTTCATTTTATTTGTGCACTTAAGTGTACTGCCTCGAGAAGAGGACTTTGGAAGTGTTTTGTATGAAGAACTTCTTGTATGTAGCTCTTTGCTTAATAATAAAAGTCTGATAGCCAAAGGTCAGTAATTCATATAATTAATAATTTTTACTACTTCACCAAGGCATCCTAAAGTGAAATGCCTATTATTAGTAGTAGCTCCCTTATTATTAGTGGTATCTATTATTATGATTGTGATTATGATTATTATTAAGTCCAAGGTGGTGTAGACCTAGTACCACCCAGCACAGGTCAGTGGTTTTACCACCCAGCTTTGCACAAACATCAGCACCAATGTTGACAGTGTAGAGGGCAGCTAACACTTTCGTCTAATTATGAAAGAATTTGCATCTGTGGACCCTGAAAGTCTCCACATCCCGCCAAGGGTCAGCAGAGCACGCTTTGAAGACCACTGTGCTAACTTAAGTGGCAAACACAGAAATTCCTGTAGACACTTGAACCACTCCAGGGACTGGATTTGCACAGAATTGTTGTTGGTTGCTGTCACGTTGCTGTCCAGCTCTTTGAGATGGAAGTTGTGCCAAAGCTTTGAGGTGAGTTCTTTTAAAAAACGCAGTCAGAATTAATCTTGTGGTAATGTTGTGTGTTGACCCAGGAGAGGACACTTGCTGTCAGTACAGGTCAGAAATACAGTCCACAGCAGAGACACAGGACTCTGTTCCAAAACACAGATCCAGAAGAGAGGAGTTCTTAACACTAATGTGTCAGAGACCCTTTTAGCAGTTCAGAGAAGTCTGCAGACCTCTTCTCAGAATAATGTTTCTCGGTGAATATAACAGAGGGACAAAGAAAGCTGATGTTGCAATACAATCCTGTCCCTGTTCCCTTTTGGGATTGGTTAAGAATCATTTCCTCCCAGGGTCCCTCCACCTAGCTGAAGTGCCAAAGAGGGGCATTTGTTTTTCTTTTTTCAATTCTCTTTTTACTTTTCTTTTTATTATTGTGGTAAAAAATATAAATAGCAAAACGTTTGTCCATTAAAAAATTTTGCATGTGTAAGTCGTTGACACCCCTCATGGTCTTCATGTTCTGTAGCCATTTTCACTCTCCTTTTCCAGATTGTTCCACCACCATCAATGCAAACTCAAAGCCCTTTAAGGGACAACTCCTCTTTTCCTTCTCCATCCCACCCTGATTAATGCTATTAATTTTATTCCTATATAGTTGCCTGTCTCACATTTGAGATACTACAGTAGTTTTCCCTTTGTAATAGACTTATTCCACGCAGCATGATCTCAGAGTTCATCCATGTTGACGCATGTATCAGGGCCTTCTCTTTATGGTTAGATGCTGTTCCTTTGTATGCATAGACCACATTCTCTTTTTCCTTTTCGTATTTTGGTGGCCATTTAAGTTGTTTCTACACTGTGGTTACTGAGGATAGTGAACACTGGTTTATAGGCTTGTGTTCATATTTGTTCTGTGAGGTATTTGTTTATCAGTAAATTAACAAGTGTTTATAGTCTAAATGTTAATAAGATATAATTCTAGACTTAACAAGTCTGTAAAAAGAATTTAGAAGAGGGATGAGTTTCATTTCTACCTGCTGTGAGACTAAGGCACACAGGATCACATGATGTGAGAAAATTTATTTTCTGCACAATTGACTTAATGGACTAGAACTATCGAGAACTCTCTACTAGGTTAGTTTCATTGAGAGTATGTGTGTGTATGTGTGTGTGTGTGTATGTGTGTGTGTGTGTACAAATACACATCTGTATATGTGTGTATATACAAATACATATATGTATATGTGGGGGTGTATATATGTGTGGGTGTGGGTGTGTGTATGTAGATATGTGTATATATGTATATGTGTGTATGTATATACACATATATATAGTTTTTGTTGTTAGGTGTTGTCAACTTATAGCAACCTTTGAAAGAAAGACCTGAACACTTGTATAACTTTCATTGTTTCTCCACATTCATAGGGCTTCCAGAGGCAAGCTATTTCAGAAATGGATGCCACTCCTGCTTCCAAGCTTGTTTTAACTGGGGAGCGCCACCAAACACTGTCCACCATGGGTAACCATTATCACATTTGACACATCAGTGTCACAGTGTTTAGCATCACAGCAACCATGAGTTTCATGTGTGTGTGTGTGTTGTTGTTGTTGTTATGTGTTGTCAAGTCACTTGCGATTCATAGCCACCCTGTGTACAACAGTTCTGAACCCTGCTCCATTCTGTGCCAACCTTATTGTCTCTGGCACACCTACCCCGATTACCCCAGTCACTGAGTCAGTCCATCTTGTAGAGGGTCTTCATCTTTTGGTCTGTCCCTGGACCCTTCCAAGCACAATGTCCTTCTCCAAGGATTGGTCCCTCCTTGACCAAAGTATATCAGACATAACTTCAGAATCCTTGTCTCTAAGGAGCTACCTGGTTTCACCCTCTCTAGGACAAACCTGTTTGTTCTCCTAGCAGTCTGTGGTATATTCAGTAGTCTTCTCCAACACTGCAGCTCAAAGGCATCAATCTCCTTCTGCCATCCCTAGACATTGTCCAGCTCTCTGATGCATACAAGTAATTGCAAGGACAATGGCCTAGATGGGGTGCAACTTAGTCAGAATGATATCGTTCCTCTTCAGTGCTCTGGAGAAGTCCTGGCAGCAGACTTTCCCAGTGCAATTCGTCTTTTAATTTCCTGGCTGCAGGTTACCAAGAATGTTGGTTGTGGAGTGAAGCAAACTGAAGCTGTTAACACACTCTGTCTCTTCACCATCTTTCACGATGCTGCCAATTGGCCCATTGGTGTGAATGTTTGTTTTCTTGATGTTGAGCTTCAATTCATGTTTAAGGCTACAGTCCTTGACCTTCTGCAGCAAGCACTTCAGGTCCTCCTCAGTTTCAGCAAGCAGGGTTGTGTCATCTGCATAGTGCATGTTGTCAATAAGTCTTCCTCCAAACTTGATGCCGCATTCCTCCTCATAGAGCCCAGTCTCCCGGATGATCTTTTCCGCATATAGATTGAAAAAATATAGAGGTAAGACGCATCAATGACTTTCCTTCTTTTTATTTATTTCTAAGATCAAACCATTATCTGCAGACTTAGTATACTTCAAAAAACTACTATGTCTTGATGCTAAAATTATAAAATCATTCACCAGGAAGGTGAGCCCAGATGTGTCATATTAGGATTGTGCTCCAAAGTTATTAAAAACTCAGTGACTGGTTTTTCAGAAATAGATTTCTAGGCTTTTCTTCTGAGGAATCTCTGCTTGTATTTGAACCACCAACCTTTCAGTGAGCAGCTGAGCCTGTCAACAGTTTACCCTACTGGGGGCTTTACTGAAAATTAAGTAGCAGAGTCATTATAGATTTGTGTGTCTTCCCAAAGGGTAAAAGCAATAACAACCTCTTGCTGATATTTTCTACCCTCGTAGCACAGGGTCTGTAAATTATTAAAGACGGCCTATTTATCCCCTTCCATAAAAGAGTGTGTTGGGGCAGATAATTGAAAACACCTGACAATCCAAAAAGTCATCTATATTTAGTCTTGGAATTAATAAAAGAATTCCAGCGTTTTGATCCCTCATGATTGTGTTTTTCTTGGGCTAATATTGAAAGTGAATTTTCATTCTTTGACCTAAGGGTGGGGAGGTTTGGTGGTTTGAAAAGTTTCCAAGAGCAGGAAGCCAACCTGGGATTTTAAATTTGCCACAAATAGTCCAGCAGGCGGGTCTTCCACACATAGTCCGTCAAGAGTTTCACTGTGGCCTTCAACTGCTCAGGGACGTTTTCTTTGGAAGGAGTCTGTGCAATCCATGAACTACAGCTCCCCTTTCCACCCCCCACCCAGCCCTTTTCTCCTAGACCCTGTTGTCCTCCTCTCTCTCACGGCCTTATATTCCTTCCATGGGTGAGCTGAATCACCAGGCTCTTGTGTTTCTAAGGCTACTTCATCCTGTGTTGTTATCTCTTTCAGATTGTTCATGACGTTTAGGGCTCTTGTACATAGGGTCGCTATGAGTTGCAAGTGACTCGAAAGTACATAACAACAACAGCAGTTCTTCATGAAGAGATTAAAAATTCAAACATCTCATCACTCCTTACTTCTGTCCAGTTTTTCTTGTTCTTTACAAGGTGCTGCCAAGTGCATCCCCTTACTCCTTGCCAACAACAACCTGTGGGAGATATATCACTGTCCTTATTTTATGGGTGAGAAAGCTGAAACTCAAAAATGGGTGACCCTGGAGGACATTATGCTGAGTGAAATATCTCAGTCACAAAAGGACAAATACTGCATAGTACCACTGTTGTAAAGTGGGTCTGACATCGGGGTTGGGGGGAGCCTAAGAAAAGAGGGGATAAATAATGTACACTGCATTGAAACAGATGAGGGAGAGAACTGTTTAAAAATAATATAGGATTAGATATTATTGTCATGACAGAAAAGAAATGCATAGAAAAGTGAACTGTGGACTTGGGAGGGGATTATATCACAATGAAAGAATTTTTTTTTCTTTTCAAAGAGAAAAATGAACTGGGTGGAAGGGGTGGGCAAGGAGGAAAATATGCAACAATGAATGAACGGGGGAAAATTAAATGAAAAAAAATATGCTGTAAAAAATATATTTGTTGCAGGGGAGCTCTGGTGGCCTAGTGGCAAGAAGCTGCAACTACA
>NW_006399852.1:1368885-1380649 GCF_000299155.1 Elephantulus edwardii | reverse complement strand
AAAAAAATATATGTTGCATTAAAAAAAAATAAATCAATGGTCTAGCCCATTGTGATCCAGCCAGGTAGTAAGTTAAGACCCAGTCTAGATTCTGTTTCCTCTTCTACAATCACCTGTTCTAATCTCACCATCGATCCATTTTGTCCTTTCTCTATAAACTTGCAGAAACATAACAAATTATAAAATTTCACCTTTTCCACTGGGTTCTCCAAATTCAAAATTGCTTGGACTGGAGACAAAGAGATATCAAATGGTTAGTTATCAATCGTGCTTGTGGCAGGTTTTGTGAAACTTGGTTTTTATTTTGGCTAGGTGCTAACATCAGAGGATTTTGCACCTACATAAAAATCTAAATTAGCTTCTCTTGAAAAATCATGGAGTGCCATGCATGTAGATGCATTAGGGGTGTGAGGGATGTGCTGAACACGCTTCTCCTTTGAGGCAGGGGTTCTGCTCTGGATGGACACTTATGGACATTGGTGTTTGTTATTCGTGTGCTCCCGTGTGAATTCTAAAGGTGGAGGCAGGGTTGTGTACTGGATGGTGCCCGGTAAATATTGGGAGCAGGTAAGGAGTTAGCCTGTCCTCCTCTCATAGAGCCACTGGTGGATTCGAACCACTGAAGATGCATGACCTTTTGGTTAGCAGCACAGTTGTCTATGGAGTATGCTACCAGGAGCCACTAGAAATAAGACATCTAGGAAAAAAGAAAATAAGGAATGTAGCTGTAAATAGAACTATTGTCGTTGTTATTATGTGCCTTCGAGTCAGGGCCAATTCACAGCAGAACCTCCAGCGGGTTTTCAGAGGCAGTTAATCACATGGGAGGAGACTGCTCATCTTTCTCCCACGGAGCGTTTGGTGAATTCAAGCCCTCATATCTCTACAAATCCTTACCACTGAGCTACCAGAGCTCCCTTATTCGCAATATGTTTTGTGTGTTTGTTTATTTTTATTGTTGTTTGTTTGGGTTTAGGAGTATATGTTCTCATTCTAGAGAAAAGTATGGGAAAATGTCAACTATTTAAAATTGAATAAGACTCATGGGATTCTTACTCTTTCATAAGAACACTGCCTAGAGTAACTGCCATTCTCTGTTCCTCTAAAATGCTCATTCTGATGATTTTGTTTCGATACCTCTTTATTCTGCCTCTTAAAAACCTTTGGTGCCGACTGTAGAGCAACAGAAAGGAGAATCCCTGGGCCTACAACAGCCACACAAAAGCGTTGATACCCTGGATTACCAGAGGTACCAAAAAAAATGTGACTTTTATGGTTTATTTTGGCCTTTCCGTCCCAAACAGTGAGATTACTGGATATAAAAGAAAGAAAAGGGAGTTCAGAACTTCTTCTGTGGAAAAGGAAAAAAAGCATCAACATTCCATGAAGCAGAAGCTGCTTCTATGACTTTTAGAAACTTGTGTGGCCTGAAGGGGTCATAAATAACTTTTATGGGACAAAACCCTTAAAGAACACGCTTTGGCTTCACAGAATTCCTGCCATTCTTACACTCACAGAGTTCTATCCGTTATTTGGGGAGATCTGTTGGAGCTTGATTCTTCTGTGCAGTGTCGCAACGGGAAGCATTAACTTCTGTTAGGACTTGAGTTTAACAGGCAGACCCAGTGATTTTGAAGCAAATAATGTGTTTCTTTCCACTTCATGATTCAACCTGTAAGTAAAATCTGCAAACTTGCTCTACCCTCATATGGGTTTTTATACATATTTTTCTAACATATTAAACAAAGAAAGGAATACAGGTAACGAAACGGTTAAGCACTTGACTACTAGCTGAAGGACTGGCACTGTGAACCCAGCCAGCAGCTTTGTGAGACAAAGATCTGGCAATCTGGGTCCAGTAAACCTTGGGGACAGTTCCACCCTGTCATGTGGGGTCACTGTAAGTCCACAAAGGCTAAACAGCACCTAACAAGTACACATTGTTGTTATGTGGCATCGAGTCAGATATGACAGATCTGAGCCCTGTCCTGTCCTGTGCCATCCTCACAATCTCTGATACACTTGAGCCCATTGCTGCAGTCACTGTGTGTCAGTCCACCTTGAGGATGGTCTTTCCCTCTTTCGCCCTCCCTCCACCTTTAAAAAATACGGACCACCTCATAAATTTACATGTCATCTTTGTGCAGGGGCCACACTAATCTTCTCTGTATTTTTGAAAATGTTGGAACGAAGCAAGCATAATAAACTTTGAAGAAAGCTGCAAAAGTTAAATTATGTCTCAAGACTGTATTAATGTCTGACCTGATGAAACTGTAGCACCAAAAGGAGCCAGTGGGAAGCCATTCAACAGTATCACATTGTTCCTACAGGAAGCCCACAGAAAGTGACCTATTCCTCTTCCGTGTGACTGGGAGAGGAAGGACATCTCCAGAAACCTGCCTATTTAAGAGTTCTTTCAGCATCAGTTAGTATTAGAAGTACAAGTAGTTCTATTGACTCTTGCTGTTTTGTTCCATTGAGGAGGAACTGACTCCCACCTGACTGACCCTCCAGCAGGTTTTCAGAGGCAGTCAATTGTTCTGGAGATTTCCCACCCTTCCTCTGCAGAGCAGCTAGTGGATTTAAACTGTGTATCTTTGTGATTGCAGCGCAGCTCTTTAACCACCAGACCATCAGAGCGCCCTGTTGGCTCTTCTTAGCTGCCATCAAGTCAGCTCCTGCCTGAGAAGAACTGTTCCATAGAACTTTCTTCTCTATGATCTTTATAAAAGCAGGTCACCAAGTAGCATGGGTTCATTTGTGTCCCTAAAAATGTGTCTTGTACAGTCTAGCCTTATTCATGTTATAACCCAAAGTGGTAATACATTTTCACTGTTATGTGAATGCAATGCATTAGTATAAGTTGTGCCCTGAATCATTCTCCTCCGAGCTAAAATAGCATGAAGCAGGCAGACACAGATGAGGGAAGAGAGACGAGACACCACGTGAGATCTCCGAGGAGCTAAGGAGTAGAAGTGGGAATGGGACGAGGACCTTCCCCAGAGCCTTCCGAGAAAGAGAGCCTTCCCCTGGAGCCAGAACACCCAGAACTACTCTAAAGTCTGAAGTAAACTAGATCTACAGAGGAGCACTGGTGGCCTTGCAGTAAGAAACTGCACTGTAATCCCAAAGGCTCAGGGTTCGAATCCAACAACTGCTCCACGGGAGGATGGCAATCTCCTTCTGTGCAATTAACTGCTTCTAAAAACCCACCCGAGGGTCAGCTGTGAGAGAGTTCCAACTCCATGGTACACAACAACAACAACATCATATAGTCGTTAGTGGCCCACTTTCTGTATTTCTGCTATAAATTCATTGAGTTTGCATCAACTCCATCTCATAGTAACCTTCCTTTGTATTTTTGGAAATTTTAAATCTTTCTTCCATGTACCAACTGATGGATTCAAACCACTGACCTTTTGCCAATGTGCCATGTAAAATCTATGCCAGCAGAGCTCCTAAGACACCAGAGCTTTCATCCTCAGTCACTGAGGGTGACTCAGTGGAATGGAAACTGCCACCTTTTTGGTCAGCAGACAGTCAGAAACCATTCAGACACCTATTGACAGCAGCTTCCAAATGGAATCAGGCAGAACTCACTGCCCTACACACACTGCCCTGAATGTTCCAGGCAACAGAGCCTTGACCAATTCATGTGGCTACTATGCACCACCCTGCCATGTGGCCCCTGTACCCCTCACATGGCTACTGTATCCGTGGTTGGTTTTAAGGGGCTCATGGTCAAAGTCCAGCTAAGGCCCAACCAGGACAACTCCTTCTGGGTCTTGGAGTTCAGAAACAAAAAGCCAGGACTCAGAATTTCCAAGCTGTTATTAATCTAAATGGAGGCCACATTTTCCAGGGTTACTGAGAATGGCATCTTTGCTTACAAAAGCCTTTAAGTGTGTCTAACTCTAACCCATTAATGTCAAGTTGGTTCCATCCACAGTGTCCGTCCCCTGGGTTTCCTAGTGCGAGGAGACTCCATCTTCCCCCCATGGAGTCACTGCTGGATTCGAACTGCTGGAGACTCTCAGCTCAGTATGGACTGCGCCCCCAGTGTATCTTGTTGTTGTTGTTGTGTGCCGCGGAGTCAGAACCAGCTCATAGTTGACCCTCCAGTGGGTTTTCAGAGGTATTCAATCTCATGGAAGGAGATTGTCCATCTTCATGCAGGACAGCTATTGGATTCAAACCACAGACCTTCAGGATTGCAGCACAGCTTCTTACCACTAGGCTGCCATAGCTATCCACAATCTCATTTTTGTTGTTTATTTAAACTTCCTATTGAAAATGTTTTAGTGCTTGCATTCTGACCTCTCCTCTGCTGGTGAATTTTTCATGATGTTTCTTGACAAGTCGTACCATCCTCTAAAAGCTTTATATCAGACACCCAGATTCCCATGGACATTTTCTAGACATCATACAGTGCATATTAAAACGTCATCATCGTCCTCAGAGACCACTTTTGGGAGCTACTGTGGAGCACCTGCCTGGCATCAGGTGGACTCCGTCGGGCTCCATAAGATACAGAGAAGACAGGGCTCTTTTATCCCAGAAGTCTTTTGGGCTCTGATTCTAGAAAAAATATATACAGTGCAGAGGTGATTTTTTTTTAAATTTATGGCAGTTGGAAAGATTTAAAAATCCAAAGTGATACAATTAGCACTGCTGATGGCTTAGTGGTGAGGAGTTTTGCTATCAATTTAAAGGTGCATGGTTCAAGTCTACCAGCTGCTTGGCAGGAAAAGACAGGCAATGTCCTCCCATATGATTAACTGCCTCTGAAAACCCTGTGGAGGGTCAGCTATGGGTCGGTTCCAACTCGGTGGTTCACGACAACATGCTTTAACAGTAAGGGGTCCAGTTGGCACAATAGTTGGCACAACTCGATGGTTAGTCAGAAGGTCAGCTGTTTGAACCCACTCAGCAGCTCCATTGTGGAAAGACCTGACAGTCTGTTCCCATGAAGATTGAAGCCTGGGAAACCTGAGAGGACAGTCCTACCCGTGTCACCTGGGGTTGCTATGAACCAGAATCGACTCCACAGCAACCAGCGACAAAAATGGTGATGCCGTATCGAGGCCTCACAGCGTGTGGAAGACGACGCCTCCATGGTCTCGCTGGTGGATGGCTGACTTGAACAACTTTGCCCTCTACTCTCTAACAAACCCCTAAAGCATGAATGATGACATTTCTTAAATGTATGACGTTGCTTGGCACAGACTTGACATTTTGTCACCATCTTTCTTCCTCCTGACTGAGCATGTCATGCTCCCTGTACTCAGGTCACCCAGGCAAGCTCTGCACACAGCATTTTCTCCTGACAAACTTCACTACCAGGCAAATGGTGTCCATCCCCTGCTGGACTGCTGGGCCAGAAGGGGCAGTGACTCCACACTGCACGGCAACAACAGGGGAAGAATCAAAACAGGGGTGTGTGTTGTGTGTTTCTGTGTATATATACGTTGTTGTTATGTACCATTGAGTCAGAACCAACTTGTAACTGACCTTCTAGTGGTTTTCAGAGATTGTACATTGCACGGGAGGAGATTGCCCATCTTTCTCTGAAGAGCAACTTGTTGGACTTGAACTGCATGCTTTTGGGTTGACAGTTCAACTCCTTAACACTAGGCAATCAGAACCCCTGAGTGTGTGTATATGTACGCAGAGAGATACGGAGCTCTGACATCATTGACCACAGGAAGTTGTACTGCTAACCAAAAGGTCAAGCCTCCTTGGCAGTTCAAATCTACCAGCGTCTCAGCAAGAGAAAGTTGGGCAATTCCTCCCGTGGGATTTCTTGCTGGAGGGTTAGCTGGGAGTCAGTTCCAATTTAACAGCAATGAGTTTATATACACACACACACCCCTACATATACAACAAATAGAATAATTGCTTCAAATAATACAATAATTTTTTATAATCACAATTGTAATTACAAAAATAAAAACCAAAACAAAGAGCATCTCCATAATTGGAACAGATTATCAGCGTGAGGAGCAATAGTCAAGGAGGAGAGCTGAGCAATAGTTAATGGCTGGGAGCTGCTCTAGACTCAAACAGTCGCAGTTGGTAGTTGTGTTCCTGCAAGGCACACAGGCCTGGAGTCTCTCCCCTATTATAAGATGGGGGTCAGAACCAGGTCAATAGCTTTAAGACAGGGCCTGGAATGTGTCTGAAGCTCCCTGCACCCTCAAGAAAATAACAGCTGGATAGAACAACTGCTGAACTGATAAGTGCAGTCATAAAGGAATATAGACCTAAACTTATGAAGGAACAAAGCCACAGCCTCACAGCCTGCACGGGAACCAAACAGTTGCTACCAAAGTGACCGAGATGCTTGAGAACAAGATGGCTAGGATTTTCATGAACGGCGTAGAACAAGAACTACAACTAAGACCTGGGCTGGACTCAACACCCAGCAGTCAAAATGTAGTTACTATAGAACCACTAGGAAGAGAGAAAAGAGAAATTGATCAGCCAGTCAAAATGAGCCTGTGGACCAGTCATTCCAAGGTACATGGAAACATCTTCAGGAAAACTGGGGGAAACAGGCAGCAAAATCCACTTCTGGAACATGGATTCACACCAGATGGCTTTAAAGAATAACCCGACAAAGGCTTTGAAGTATAAGCCCCTAACATATTTGAAAGGATAAATGACTTTCACTTAAGAAAAGCAAGAAGGCAAAACAAAAACAGGCAAACATGAAAGAAAAACATGGAGTTATTTTAAAAAAGAATCAGTTGTATCATAAAATGTTGAAAAATTATAGCCATCCAGATAAAATATTAATGAGACGGAATTAGTTAGCTAACTGAGTAGAATTAAAGGGGGGGGGATGTGAAATATAAAGCAGTAATGAAGATTTCACCAAGAATGGAACTGGGAGAGAAAAAGGTAGATAGATGGATGGCTAAAATGTGAAGGAGAGAGAGGGAGGAAGAAAGAGAAGGTGGGACGGAAGAGAGGGAGTGGGTGAAGATACTGTGCGATCCCAATAATAATCCAGTAGAAGTTTTAGAAGAACGGCGAAAACAGCAACACTATTTGAAAGGATTATAAATTAGAATTGTCTAAAATGGGACATGTGACTCTTCATCTTAAACGTTCACATGTGGACTGAACAGAAGGAACAAAGATGTATTTATGTTCAAATGCTTTAGAGTAAAACTACAAGGTGCCGGAGAAAAGGAGAGGAAAGCAGATGACCAAGGAAAGAACCATGATCACCATGGCAGCAGCCTTCTCACCAACAGAGGACCATAGAATAGCATCTTCAAAGTACTAAGAGGAAATGGTTGTCAACTTAGAATTTTGTATTCAGCTAAATAATCCGTTGACATTGCCAAAGATTTCATTTTACTTAGATCCAGAATCCACTTCTGTGGAAGTTGCTGCCAAGAAATCAAGAACACATTGTAATGAGCAAATCTAGTGCCAACAACCTCTGTTGAGATGCTGAAGGGAAAGGTTGGCACTTTAAAGACTAAGGTGCACCTGACCCATGCAATGATATTTGCCATTTTCTCATATGCATTCCTCGGTGGGGCTATTCGTTGGAGAGGGACATCATGCTTGGAAAGGTTGAGTGACAGAGAAAGAGAAGAAGACCCTTAACTAGGTTGATTGACTGCAGTAGTGGGCTTAAGAGCATCAGAAATTATGAGAATGGCATAAGATAGGGTTCAAGTCACAGGGTTACTATGCATTGCACTGAACTAGAGGGCACCTATTTGAAAGTTGGACAAAGAAGACCAAAGGAAAATGGACACATTTGAATTGTGAAGTTAAAAAAGAGTATTGAACATCCCATGGAAAAGAACAAACAAATCTGCTTTGGAAGAAATGCATGCAGGTGCTTCTCAGACGCAAGGATGGTGAGATTTTTGTCTCACGTACTTTGGGCATGTTGATCAGAAGGGCCTAGTCCGTGGAGAAAGACATCAAGTTTGATAAGGTCAAGAGTCAGTAAAAATAAAAGGAGAACTCGCACCAGATGGATTGACACAGTGAACGCAACAATGGGGTTAAAGTTAGCAGAGATTGTGAGGAGGGCTCGGGATGGGACGGGGTTTTGCTGTTCTCAGCGTGGCTGTCAGTAGAAGGTGACTTGGTTACACGTGGGAACAACAGTCACTCTATTGCCATTTTAATGCATTAACAGAGTCTACCATTTTATTTCAGTAAAAGAATGATTAAAGCATCAATTAGAGGGGAGAAGTTGGGAAGGTTTGAGATAAAAGAAGCTAAAGTGAGCACAGTTATTGATTAAAATGTCAATAAAACTAGTTATATACTGATGTGTTAAAAATGTTTTGTTTGCTTTTTTTTTAAAAAAAAAAAAAAAGGAAAAAAACCTAAAACTTGGCCTTCGTAAGATAGAGTGGAAGGTTCTAAAAGGATAATTAAGTGTTAAGATGCTTCTCAGATCTGGGAGGAATATAGAAAAAAACCAAATTTTTTTCAGTCTTTACCAGAGAAAAAATAGACACACATGAAGATTAAAAACTTTGAAGTGATCCTTTCCTCCTACACATTTTTCTGAAATTCATTTATGATTTAAAAAAAAATAGTTCTGTGCCCTGCCAGAAGATATTTTAATGAAAATACTTTCAACTCCATTCTTAGATTTGTAATTGTTAACTTTTAGCACTACATATTTGAAAAATCTCTTCAAGTGTTAAAAAAGAGAAGATTTATCATGAATAACAGAAAAGTAATGTTTATACTCTAAAGTGGCATAGGAAAAAGAAAGGGTATTATTAAAAGCTGTATTAAATGAACAGAAGATGGGAGTAACCAAAAATACTAGCAGATAAACAGATTAGCAAAGAGAAAACCCAAAATAAGGTCCAGAAATAAATGCATGTATATCAGAAATCACAATAAAAAGAAATTCTTTCATTGCTTCACAAGCCACAGTAATGGTTAAAAATCGATTGACACTTAAACTACCTCTGTCAAGTTGATTCCAACACATCCCATTTTCTCCATGGGGTTCTGAAGCATATATTTTTATAGGAGGAAATTACTCATCTTTCTCCCCCACAGCACTTGATGGATTCAAACCTTTCAGTTAACAACGTGACACATAACACATTGTGCCCCTGGAATGACTATTGACAACAGACTAAAAATAATGGGATTGGAATAGAGGATCATGATATAAATACCAAAACAAAGTTACTACGTTGTTGTTGTTGAGCGCCGTCAAGTCATAGGTGATTCATAGCAACCCTATAAACGAAAAACTTGGACACTTGTATAACTTTCATTCTTTCTCCAGGTTCATAGGGTTTCCGGAGGCAAGCTATTTCGGAAGTGGATGCCACTCCTGCTTCCAAGCTTATTTCAATCAGTGAGCTCCAGCAAACACTGTCCACTATGGGTAACCATTATCACATTTGACACATCAGTGTTACAGTGTTTAGCTTCACAGCAACCATGAGTTACCTCTGTACAGCAAGTGGACACACCAGGGTTATACAACTTAGAAGAATTGTTGACCAAAAACAATTAAAAACAGGCATGAGGGCCGCAGATCAAATCACCCACCTTTGGCTTAATAGCTTCACTTTCTGTCCACTAGGCCAACTGAGCTCTCTCTATGCTATTGTTGTTGTTAAGTGCCATTGAGTCGTAGGGGACTCATAGTGACCCTATGAATGAAAGACCTGAACAATTGTTTAACTTTCATCCTTTCTCCAGGCTCATAGGTTTTCCGGAGTTAAGCTATTTTGAAAGTGGATGCCACTCCTGCTTCCAAGCTCATTTTAATCAGGGAGCTCCACCACACACTGTCCACCATGGGTAATCATTATCACATTTGACACATCAGTGTCACAGTTCAGCTTCACAGCAACCGCAAGTTACCTCTGTACAGCAATGCACAGACCAGGGAGGGCTATAGCACTTAGAAGAATGTTTGAGCAAAAACAATTAAAACCAGGCCTGAGGGCTGCAGATTAAAATCACCCACGTTTAACTTGGTAGCATAACTTTCTATCACTAGGCCCACAGAGCTCTCTCTATGTTGATGTTGTTGTTGTTAAGTGCCATCAAGTCCTAGATGACTCAAAGAGACCCTATGAACAAAAGACCTGAACAATTGTATAACTTTCATTGTTTCTCCACCCACTTGATATGAAAAGAAAGCCATAAGATCTGCGAACATTTCATACGTGTGTGTCTCCGCTCAAGGTGCAAGAGTTACTATAGCAAGATGAATATGAGACAAAACTTAATATATGAGGATGTGCAGGAGGAGGAGGGGATTAATCATGGAGTCGTACAATTTGATGAGTGGAGGAGTGAGGGCAATTTGAATAATCTGTTCTCGAAAACAATTTATTCAAATTTTGTAAATAAACTGTCAATAAATTTTTCAAAAACCACAAAACGAAATATATGAAAGAACATTGATAAAAAAAAGACATCATATTAAAAGAAAAGGAACCAAGTACCAAGAAGATTACATAAATAGTATATTATTCTTCCTTATAAGTTGCAAATAAAAGATGAAAGACACAATTGTTTGTGGCTATTTGAGAACAGGATGAGAATAACACGCTTCCTTCATGCACAGGTAAATTTCTATTACAATGAGAGAGGCTTGGTGCTGCCTTCTTACAGGTTCCCCTTGGATTCCTCTAAATCAATGAATGACTTCTTTTACATTCTGAATAATGTCTGAAATAAAATGGCATTAAATAGCATTGTAGCATGATAGACTTAAGCACATGAGGGAAACCTCACTGAAATCTAAAAATAAAACTTTAATAGGTAAAGTCTGCTTTATGTTTAATTTTTAATCAGTAGTACTAGTGGGAGATAGCATTTCTTTTTTTCCATATTCCTTTGACTAACCACTGAATTCAGTCTTCTTAATTCATGATTCTTTAAAACTCATGTTCAAAATTTTTGCCAAGACATGTCTTCATAAAAAGCTCTATTTGGTACAAAGTTTAGCATAAACAATGGCTTCAATTGGTTACACCCACTGGGTTCAACTCCTGCTTAAGAGACTTCTTTCGGCTACTGTTGCAAGTATTATGAGTTGAAACGGAGGAAAATGGTTGTTAGCCAAAAATACTGTAATTATAAGAATCAGTGGCTGATAATGTATTCCACTTTTACCTTTGAAAATGTTTATACAAAAGTAGGTTGGACACGGGAGTTTTACACTAGAATCTGTAAACATTCGTCCACCTAGTAAAATAACCACACAATCTGGCAAAATTCTGCATTCTTGGCAGTCCTTCTGCCCAGGAGGCTGGAAAAGAAGTGGGTGCAGTAGATTTGGCTCGTGGGAGGTTTGGAAGGTTGGGAACATTAGCTCAGGGAAGCCAGCCCAGCATCACACCTGTACGCAGTGTACCTCGCCGAAGGCCAGGTTGGGTCCCCTGCTTCTCATGGGCTCAAAGGGCTTCTGTTCCTTCACAATAGACAGTGAACACTAGCCTAGTCAAGGGAGTGGCATGCTTAGCTGGAAAAGCATGGCATTACACTCTAAACCAAAATTACAATAACTTAAATTGCTTTTTAATAAAATATAGGTATTTTAAAAGGTCTTTTAGTACTTAAGATAAATATTATGTAGCATTTAATTCTGCTGTACACATGAGAAACACTCTGTCTTGTTAGCTTAGATTTGTTAGCCCTATTCTTCCCTTGTTTTGAATAGATTTGAACTCATCACAATCTCATAGGATGGAACAGATCTATCTACCTTACAGGATTTCCTAGACTGTAATTTTTT
>NW_006399852.1:1360737-1361400 GCF_000299155.1 Elephantulus edwardii | reverse complement strand
GTAAAAGAGTTCGCATATGTAATTCTCAATCTTAATAAAGGCCTACACACTCACCTACTCATTGCTGTGGAGTCAGAATCAACTTGTAGCTGACCCTCCAGCAGGTTTTCTAAGACTCTCAGGTGCAGGGGAGAAGGGTTCATTTTTCTGCCACTGAGGCACTGGTAGATTTGAACCACCAAAGAGGGGAGGACTTTGAGTTGGCAGCAAACACATTACTGTGTGTTCCACCAGAGCTCCCTAATGTCTGTCCAGTGACACATGTATCATTCCTGGTTCACAGAGGAGATTGGTCACTTGGCAAAGACTTCTGATAGACCTGAGATTGAAATGGTGTTTGTCTGATACCAACTTTGATGTTTTCCTGATTGACTTTCCATAAAAGGTAAAATGGTTAAATGGTAAAAGCTCACTAAAGGGTTTTTATCAACTCATAGATTTGGGAATGGGAATCCCAGAACATTTGATCGTTCTAATGTGAAACCTATAATTGGACCAGGAGGCAGTCATCAGAACAGAGCAAGGGAAGACTGCATGGTTCAAAACTGGGAAGGGCGTACGCCAGGGATGCAACCTATCTCCATACCTTTTCAACCTATATGCAGAACAGATTCTCCAGGAGGCCGGGCTCTATGAGGAGAAATGTGGGGTCAAGATTGGTGG
>NW_006399852.1:1354801-1360637 GCF_000299155.1 Elephantulus edwardii | reverse complement strand
CTCGCCCCTTAGTTCACTCTTCTGTTTGAAATGTAAAAGAAAAATTCTTTCATTGGTACACAATATCCCCCACCCTACCACCCCACCTTGCCCTGAGTACACTCCACTATGCAATCTTCATTCTGGACTCTTGTCATAACCATAATACCCAATCATATATCACTTTTAAACTGTTCTCTCCCTCATCTGTTTCAGTGTGGTAGACATACTTTATCCAATTTTTCTCAGTCTCATCCCAACCCTGATGTCATTACCATTCTACAACGGTGGCACTATGCAGTATTTGTCCTTTTGTATCTGAGATATTTCACTCAGCATAATGTCCTCCAGGGTCACCCATTTTAAATAATAGTGCCTGAGTTCCTTGTTTTTCAATGCTGCATAGTATTCCAGTATGTGAATATCCCAGAGCTTCTCTGTCCATTCGTTTATTGATGGGAACTTAGGTTGTTTCCAACCCTTTTGGAGCAAGTCTCCAGGGCTTTCTCCCATGGAGGACAATTGCTGACCTTTGACTAGAAACCATATTTAATGGGCAGGGGAGAAGCTCAAGGCAGCCTGGAACCCCTAAATGCCTAGAGAAAAGAGAAAGAACCTTCAAGAAAATGTGAAGTGACAGTAATGGTAGGTGTCAGAGAAGTGGTTACACCCAGTGAGACAGCATGGTAGAATGGGAATCAGGCAGATAAACGCGTGCAAAGACCTCCCAGTTTGGTGATTAGCGTATGTGCGATATAATGGTGCAACCCACTGTTTGATAGAAATCCTACCAATGTCTACACAATTCCCTATCCAGCTTTATTGCCTTATTATTAAATATGAATAGGCAGGAAAAGAGCCATACAATTTGAAGACTATACTTGGGATTAAGGTAAATAATTATAGGAGAAATAAATTTCAGGAGGAAAAAAAAAAGAGCTTAGAAGAGAGAGCCCCCCTTAGTTCTTCAAGAAGATTAAAGGAAATATGACATTCATTTAAAAAAAACCAAGATGCTACAAAAAGGAAACTATATTAAAAAGACCTACTAGATATTAAAATATGATTAACACCATAAAAATTTCAAGAGACGCACTCGGAAGACAATATATAAGAAATCCATCTACAGAAAAGGTAGAAGAAAAAGGGTATGGAGAAACAACAGTTATGAGTTAAGTGGGTTAATGTGAAGTGCAATGTGAATGAAGGAAAGTGTAAAACAATGTAAATAAATTTTGTGTGCAAACCAATATAAAATATTTTTTAAAAAATAGCAATATGGATCACTTCAAGGTCTAACATTCAGCTACAAAGAAACATAGAAATAAAAAAGAAAATTCAATTTAAAAAAACACAGATAATTGATGTGTTTATGAATACAAATATACAATAAATAGCTCAAACCTGAAGGACCTGAAACTTCAGATTAAAGGGGTGTGGATTTCATGATCATCTTAAGAATAGTTTTGAGGCATTGAATACCAATGATAGAAGACCAGATGAGTTGTGGGATGATATAAAGGATATCACCCATAAAGAAAGCAAAAAGTCATTACAAAAACAGAGGAGAGGAAAAAAATGAAATGGGTGGCAGAAGAGACTCAAAAGATTAACTGTGGAGCATTGAGAAGCTGAATCTAAAGGAAAATATGTCAAAGTGAAAGAGATGAACAGACAATTTTAAAGGGCAGCTCAGGAGTATAAGGCAAAGTATTATAATGGAATGTTCAGAAAGCTGCAATTGGAGAATAAAAAGGGAGGAACTCACTCTGCATTTCTCAAGCTGAAAAACAAATTCAAGCCTCATGTCACAATATTGAAAGATACTATGGGCAATATATATTGAATGACACAGAAAGCATCAAAAGAAGATGGAGGAAATACACAGGGTCACTGTACCAGAAAGAACTGATTGGCTCTGAAGAATTTCAGGAAGTACCATATGAGCAAGAGATGATGGTAATGAAGAAGGAAGAAGCAGCTTCCTTTAAGGCACTGGCAAAATATAAGGCCCCAGGAATTGATGGGATACCAACTGACTTGTTTCAATTAACAGATGCAGCCTTGGATACACTCAACAGTACATGCCAGGAAATTTGGAGGATGGCTGTCTAGCCAACAGATTGGAAGCAGTTCATATTTGTTCCCATTCACAAGAAGGGTGATCCAATTGAATGTGAAAATTATCGAACAATATCATTGATATCACAAGCAAGCAAAAGACTGCCGAAGATCATTCAAAAGCAGCTGTAACAGTACATAGATAGGGAACTGCCAGAAGTTCAAGCAGGATTTAGAAGAGGCTGTGGCACCAGGCATACCATTGCTGATGTCAGATGGATCCTGGCTGAAAGTAAGGAATACCAGAAGAATGTCTACTTGTGCTTTATTGACTATGCAAAGGTGTTTGACTGAATCATGAAAAATTGTGGCTGACATTGAGAAGAATGGGAATCCCAGAACACTTGATTGTGCTCATACAGAACTTATACCTGAATCAGGAGCACGGGAGAACTGTACGATTTGCAATTGAGAAAGAAATGTGTCAGGGTCGTATTATGTCTCTATACCTGTTCAGTCTATATGCTGAGTAAATTATCTGAGAAGCTGGACTTTTTGAAGAGAAATGTGGCATCAGGATTGGATGGAGACTCATCAGTAACCTGTGTTATGCAGACGACACAACCTTACTTGCTGAAAGTAAGGAAGACTTGAAGCCCTTGTTGCAGAAGATCAAGGAATGCAAAGATTGTATCTCAATATCAAGAAACAGAGATTCTTACCATTGGACAAATATACAGTGTCATGATGGATGGAGAGGAGTTTGAAACTGCCAAGAGCTTCATCTTACTTGGATCCACAATTAACACCCTTGGTCTCAGCCGTCAGGAAATAAAGAGATGCACTGCACTGGGAAAATCTGCAGTTAGGGACCTTTCCAAATATTGAGGAGCATTGATATCCATTTAAGGACTAACATGCGTCTGATTCAGGCCATAGTCTTTTCGATTGCTAGTTATGCATCCAAGATCTGGACAATGAATAAGGATGACAGAAAAAGAATTGATGCCTTTGAGCTGTGGTGTTGGAGAAAAGCACTGAACATCCCATGGATAGCCACGAGAACAACAGATATGTGTCAGAGATAGTGCAGCTGGAGTGCTCTTTGGCTTTGCCTCATCATACTTGGGATATATTGCTAGGAGGTGCTATTCCTTGGAGAAGGACATGAATTGTGAAGGGTGGAAGGTTTCAAAGGAGAGGAAGACCCTCAACCAGGTGGATTGACATGGTGACTGCTGCAATGGGTTCTAGTGTGTCAGGAAGTATGAGGATGGCGCAGGGCAGGACTGAGTTCAGATCTTTTGTTCATAGGGTCGTTATGAATTGTACTCAGCTCGATGACACCTAACTATAATAGCAACAACAAAAAAGTGTTAGACAGTGCTTTCTGACAGCATAGTCCTTAAGGAACTGTGCTGCAAACCCAGAGACCATGCCTCTCAGGCAATTAGGCTCTATCAGCAGGTCCTCAAGAGAAATAGTAACATTCTCTTCCTGTGTGATTTACAGCCACAGAAATCCAATGAAAGGTGAATCTATAAGTGCTTCTAGATCGAAGGTAATGAGTGAGTAAAGCATTAAACACAATTGTTGTCGTTGTTAGTGCTGTCGAGTCAAGAACAACCAATGACGACCCCATGAACAGTAGATCTCAGCCCAGTCCTGTCCTGTGCCGTCCTCACACTTCCTTACACATTAGAGCCCACTGCAGCAGTCACTGGGTTAATCTATCCGGTTGAGGACCTACTTTTCTTTCCTTGACCCTCCACCTTTCCAAGCCCTCTCCAAGGAATAGCCTCTCCTAACAACATGCCCAGAATACGTAAGTGGAAGCTTTCTCATCCTTGCCTCCAAGGAGCCCTTTGATTGCACTTTCTTCAGGACTTACCTGTTTGTTCTTTTGTCAGCCCATGGGATGTTCTGCACTCTTCTCCAAGACCAGAGTTCAAAGACATCAATTCTTCTTCCTTATCCATTGTCTAATTCTGAAATGCATAACAAGTGATTGAAAAGACCATGTCCTGAATCATGTGCACCTTAATTCTCAAGCTGACATCATTGCTCCTCAATAATTTAGAGAGGTCCCCAACTTTAAATTTTCTCAGCTCAATTCCTGGGTCTCACCTGGTTTAAATAGGAGGCCCAAGCCAGCAAATGGTTTGTTAATTTAAAAAAAAAAAAAGCCCATTAGACAAAATATTAGATCCAAATTAGTGAAAGAGAACACCAATGATAAATAAATTTACACACATACACTTCTTACCTATAAAGGAATGAGAGTGTGATTAACAACAACCTCTTCATCAACAACATTGTAAGTTAGAAAATGCTGTTGAGTCATAGATGACTCCCAGAAACCCTATGAATGAAAGACCTGGACACTTATATAACTTTCATCGTTTCTCCATGTTCATACAGTTTCCAGAGGCAAGCTGTTTCAGAAGTGGATGCCAACCCCTCCTTCCAGGCTTGTTTTAATCTGGCAGCTTTCTTACATTTGTAAATCTCTTGTAAGCATTTCAGTAGACTGCAGTTATCTAACATGTGGATACATTGCAGTTAATCCAATCTCTACAATTGAATTGCTTATCATTTTTTCCTCTCTTTTAAACAGCCCAGTGAGAAACATGAGTGTTGTTGTATCAACCTATTACACATAATCACTCACTGCCTCTGAGTCAGTTCTGACCCTTACAGTGACCTTCATTGGGTTTCCTGTGCTGTAAATGGGAATAGAAGGAGACTGCCTGCCTGTCTGCTGAAGGTCCATTGGTAGATTCAGTGACATGTCTTCTGGTTAGTGGCACACCACTGTCTGACCAATGCCACCAGAGCTCCTTGTAGACCAGGAAGAGCTCCACTAGGCTGGGAAAAATCCAACCCTTTGCTGCCATGTTGTTTCAAACTCATAACCCCAAGTGTTGTGAGCACTATGGGATTTTCTTTTTTTTTTGGCTATAATCTTTATGGAAGCTGATCACCAGGCCTTTCTTTCATGGTGCCACTGGGTGGGTTCCCATTGACATTCCAGTTTCGTGCCACTGATTGGGTTCACGCTGGCAACCTTTCCACTAGTCTCCCATTGCTGTCAAGTCAGAACAAACACACAGCTGACACTTTTCTGGGCTCACAAGGCTATAAATTACATGTATATATAAATTGCCCATTTTCCTCCCATGGAGCTGTTGGTGGACTTGAACTAGCAGAGCGGAGTGACTTTGAGTTAGCACAGTTCCCACAATGCCACCAGAGTCCCCTCAAATCTTTGACTCCACCCATGAGCCTCTCCCAAGACCTTTCTGTTAGATCAGTAGTCATACAAATCATAAAAGTCACAAGAAATGTTCAAGAGAGCCCCCCTTTTCATATGAAGTAGAAAAGCTTACTCATCTCTGACATTTCCAGGTTTGTTACTGTCTACAATGTTCATCTTTCTCTCTTCTATCCTGAATTGTATCAAGTCATATCAGCACAAAACTGCCCACCATCAATGTCCTTCAACGTTTTCCCAATTCCATTGCTCTGGATATGGAGCTGGGCTCACAAATCAATTTTCAAGTCACTCTGTAAAGAGTTTTACTATGTTGTGGCATTGCATTTTTTATGTGCAGCGTAAGATGAGATATCATAAGAAGTAAAAACTCAGCTGTGATGTTTGGGTTTCTGTTTCATACTGTTTGGATTTATTTTGTCTCCTACCCATTTCCCCCTCTCCCAGGCACCATCACCAAACTGTGCTGTCATTTTGACTTAAATACTACATTCTGTAGTCCCTTTTTCTTTTTTTTTTTTT
>NW_006399852.1:1323322-1351567 GCF_000299155.1 Elephantulus edwardii | reverse complement strand
CTGATACAGGCCATGGTCTTCGCAATCACTTGTTATGCATCAGAGAGTTGGACAATGACCAAGGAGGATAAATGGAGAATTGATGCCTTTGAGCTGTGGTGCTGGAGAAGAGTATTGAGAGTACCATGGACTGCTAGGAAAACAAACATATTCATCCTTGAAAGGGTTAAACCGGTTGGCTCCTTGGATGCAAGGATTCTGAGGCTCTGTCTAACATACTTTGGACTGTTGTGAGGAGAGACCGGTCCTTGGAGAAGGACATCATGCTTGGGAGGACAGAGAGACAGTGCAGGAGAGGAAGGCCCTCTATGAGGTGGATTGATTCAGTGACTAGGGAAATCCGGATGGGTGTATTGGAGACAGTGTGATTGGCACAGGACAGAGCAGAGTTTAGGGCCACTGTACACAGGGTTGCTATGAGTGGCAAGCGACTCAACAGCACATAACAACAACAACATAGATTTGGGAATTAAAAAAAAATATGAATTACCAACTTTTCGGCCTCTTCTAATTACCAAACTGCTCTTAAGATAGCTGTTCAACTTGGGAGCCAGCCTCATCAGATTCATGGCTTCATAGGTTTGGATCATGTGACTGTGGAAACTAGGGTTCTAAGATGGCAGGATTTGGCGAAGGATCTGGGGCTATTTAGTGGCAGACCTGGTTATTGTTATGTTGTTATGTGTCAAGTCGAGAACAACTCATAGTGACCCTGTAAACAACAGACCTGAGCCCCGTCCGATCTGGCACCATCCTCACCCACACCCACATCTCTTTTCCTCAGTCAAAGCTTTGAGTTGAGCTCTTATAGTCTGTGCTGATGAAAAAGCCAAGAAATATTCCTGACAAAACTACGGGCCATAGAGACCAAGCTGGTAATGTTGTAGGTATGAGTTAGATAATAATATTTATATTTTATATTTAGCTAATTTATAGGTTTGTCTGGAGAGAGTGGAACCAGGCTGCTCCTTGGAGGGAAGGATTCTGAAGCTCTGTCTGACATACTTTGAGCATGCCACAAGGAGGGACCAGTCCTTGGAGAAGGACATTATGCTTGAGAGGGAGGAGGGACAGTGCAAGAGAGGAAGACCCTCAATGAGATAGATTGACTCAGTAACTGGGATAATGGGGGTAGGTGTGTCAGAGACAATGAGGGTGGTTCAGGATAGAGCAGGGTTCAGAGCTGTTGTACATAACAATTTGTATACTTGCTGTCTTATAATAAGGACAAATAAAATATGAACAATCTCTCAATGTACCTTTTGTGACTAAAAACATTAATCCTTCCAAGCTTTTTGGAACTAAAACCAGAAGTCCAGGAGGGGAAGCAGCTGTCAATTTCTCTGTCTGCATAGAAATAAATAAGCAGTTATGTGGCCCAGAGCAAGACCTGCAGCAGTCTGGCAATGTGGAGTGAAGGTGAGGAAGCCAGGCCTGCTGCAAACCCACTGTGGCAGCAAGGGATACGTAGTATCCAGGGTCTAGTGCCAGACAAAAACGAACTTGAACCTGGATGAAAGGAGTGTTGATGCACAAAGGCATTCAAACAGGAAGTCGGGGGGGGGGGGGGAGGATCACTGTGACATGCCAGGTGGCAGGAGTCAGGTCAGAACGTCGTTAGTGGACATCATTAGGAGGCCCATCCATTTGTCGTAGAACCCTGGCCAAAAGCAAAGAATGCTGTGGGCAGATCCAGCCTGGACTGGGTCAGAGTATCAGGTACAATTTGTAACAGACTTGAAGCAGGGTCCCATCCTATAGACATTTAGGGATCTGAATGATGTGCAGTGCTAGATCAATCACTGGACATGTTAGCTCTATGTGTCTTGTTTGGCTGGCAATAAAAGGCCAGTGGAAAGGCATGGCCAAAGCCATCTCCATGACCCTGACCTGCGCTGGACCATGCCAAGACCTTTCCTGTTGGGAGTGGTTCTGGAATCTGGGCCTGCCTCTGGACCAAGGGTGGAGGCAGAGGAAATACTGGGCCAAGGGAGTGGATAAACAAAGGCATGGAATTACAATATTTATGGTGCTTGAGAACTGAGTCTCTTTTCTGAATCATCCCCCCTTAAAATAGAAGTTTCCTAGTCTTATCCCAGACAAACCTGCTATTATTGCATTTTAGAGGCAGGTCCAGGAACTTAGCATATTTTTTTTTTATGTCCACTACAGGAGTGGCATCCACTTCCTAAACAACATACCTCTGGAAACTCTATGAACTTTGATAAATGTCGATAGTTGTGGAGGTGCTTCAGGCCTTTTGTTCGTAGGGTTGGTGTGAGTTGTACTTGACTCGAAAACAATCAACAACTACAACAACAATGTTATACAAAAAGATAGAGTTGGAGAATTAAAAAGAAAGAACTTGTTCTGCATATTTCAAACTGAAAGAATTAAAAAACAAATTCAAGCCTCGAGTTGCAACACTGAGAGACACTATAGGAAAAATCTTAAACATTCTAGGGAGCATCAAAAGAAGGTGGAGGGAATACATGGAGCCACTCTACGAAAAAGAATTGGTCAACACTAAAATATTTCAGGAAGTAGCAATGATAAGGAGCCAATGGTGAAAAAGGAAGAAGTTCAATCTGCATTGAAGGTATTGACAAAGAATACGGCTCCTGGAATCAATGAGATATCAATTGGCATGTTCCATGTAATGGAAAGAGCCCTGGATGTGATCATCAGTCTGTACCAGGAAATTGGGAAGACCTGGCCAGCTAACTGGATAAGATCTCTATTTGTTCCCATTCCCAAGAAAAATGGTCCAAGAGAATGTGGAAATTGTCAAGTAATATCACTAATATCACATGCAAACGAAATATTGCTGAAGATCATTCAAAATCAATTAGAACACTGCATTGATAGAGAACTTTCAGAAGTTGAGGCTTGGTTGAGAAGAAACCGTGGCAGGGATATTATTGCTGATGTCAGATGGATCTTGGCTGAAAGGAGAGAATATCAGAAGAATGCCTACTTGTGTTTTATTACCTTTGCAAAAGCACTTAACTATGTGGATCATAACAATCTGAGAATAACCTTGGAAAAGGTGGGAATTCCAGGACACTTAATTGCACTTGTATGATGTCTATGACTAGAACAAGAAGCTATTGTCCAGACAGAGCAAGAGAACATGATATAATTTAAAATCGGGAAAGAAGTGTGTTAGGGTGTGTCCTCTCTCCATACCTAATAGATCTGTGAAGCTGGATTCTAAAGAGTGTGGCATCAGATTTGAAGAAAAGTTCATCAGCAACCTGTATTATGCTGAAAATGAGGAGGACCTGAAACACTTGCTGCAGAAGATCAAGGACTATCATCTTCAATATAGATTGCATCTCAGTATCAGGAAAACAAAAATCCTCACCAATAGACAAAATCACAATAGGTGAAGAAAAGACTGAAATTGTCAACAATTTCATCTTTCTTGGATCCATCACACCCTTGCTGTCAGGTGATCATGAGTTATGTTGTTATTAGGTGTTATCGAGTTGTCCATAGCAACCCTGGGAACAACAGATCTGAACCGTGTTCTATCTTGTGCCATCCTCACACTTCCGGACACACTAGAGCCATTGCTACAGTCGCTGTGTCAGTCCACCTGGTCGAGTGTCTTTCACCTACCCTCTGCCTTTCCAAGCATCATGTCCCTCTCCAAGGAATAGTCTTTCCTAGCAACATGCCTGAAATATGTGAGACAAAACTTCATCATCTTTGCATCCAAGGAGCACTATGGCTGCACTTTCTCCAAGACATATCTGTTTGTTCTTTTGGCTGTCCATGGAATATTCAGTACTCTTCTCCAACATCACAGTTCAGAGTCATCAATTCTTCTTCTGTCATCCTTGTTCACTGTCCAGCTCCCAGGTGTGTAGCATATGATCAGAAAAATCATGGCCTGAATTAGATGCACTTTAGTCCTCAAACTGACATCATGGTTCCTCAGTTGGGAGAGGTCCCTGTGCAGACTTACACAGTGCAATATGTCTCCTGATTTTTATTTTTTTTTTACTGCTGATACCAAGGATGTTGGTTATGGATCCAAGCAAGATGAAATTATTGACAGTTTTAATGTTTTGTCCGTGTATCATACTCTTTCTCTCAGTCCAGTGGTAAGAATCTTTGTTTTGACAGTGAGATGCAGTCCATATTGAAAGCTATAGTGTTTGATCTTTTGCAACAAAAACTTCATTCAAGGTTGTGTCATCTGCATAACACAGGTTATTGATGAGTCTTTCTCTGATCTTGATAACACATTCCTCTTCATAGACTCCAGCATCTCAAATCATTTGCTCAGCATACAGATTGAATAGGTGTGGAGAGAGAATACAATCCCGACACACACCTTTCTTAATTTTAAACCATGAGACTGCTCTTGCTCTGTTTTCGCAAAAGCCTCCTGATCCAGGTATAGCTTTCAAATGAACACAATTAAGTGCTCTGGGATTCCCATTCTTCTCATGTTAGCCACAACTTGTTAGGGTCCACACAGTCAAATGCTTTTATATAGTCAATAAAGCCCAAATTGACATTCTTCTGCTATTCTTTACTTTCAGCCAGGATCCACCTGACATTAGCAACAATAACCCTGATGCCTTGGCCTCTTCTAAATCCTGCTTGAGCTTCTGACTGTTCTCTATCTCTGTACTGTTCTAGCCATTTTTCAATGGTCTTCTGCAATATTTTGCTGTGTGACTTGAGGCTTAAATTTATTTTTCCTTTTTCTCAGCTTGAAAAATGCAGAGCATTCCCTTGTTATTCTCCAATTACAGCTCCCTGCACATTCCGTCATAAACCTGTGCTTTGTCTCCTCGTGCTGCCTCTTGAAATCTCCTGTTCAGCTCTTTTACTTTGGTGTCTAGTATTGGGAAAGTCTGCCATCAGGGATCTCTCCAAAGTCATGAAGAGCAATGATGTTACTATACAGACTAAGGTGCACTTGATTCAGGCCACAGTCTTTCCAGTCATGTGTTGTGTCTCTGAGAGTAGGACAGTGAATAAGGATGACAGAAGAATAGATGCATTTGAGTTGTAGTGTTGGAGAAGAGTGCTGACTATCCCATGGATGGCCAAAAGAACAAATAAATGTGAGTTGGAGAAAGTGCAACCAGAATATTCCTTGGAGATAAAATTGATGAAACTTCCACTCACATATTTAGTACATGTTTTTAGGAGAGGATATTCCTTGGAAAGGGCATCGTGGTTGGAAAGGTAGAGAGTCAGTGAAGGAGAAGACGACCTTCAATTAAATATTGATGCCGTGTAAGTGGCAGTGAACTCAAGTATATCAGGGATGATAAGGATGGCACAGGATAGGACAGAGTTCAGATCAATTGTTTATGGGGTCACTTTGAATCGTGCTAGACTTAATGGCATTTAACAACAACATTGTCACTGAGCAATCTTTCAAGGTTTGTTTTTGTTTTCAGGGTGAGAGACACAATAGAATGAACTTGCTTTCAGCTAAGTTACTTGGATATCTGTATGGGTGAGACACTCAGAGAAGAGATACCAGTGGGGAGGCATCTAATCACCTTAAGGAGACAATGCAGGGAGGAAGTAGAACAATGACTTAGAACAATGAGATGAGAAACTATGTTATTGTTTTTGTTAGGTATTAGCAAGTCACTTTCCACTCAGCAACTCTGTGCAGTAGACGGAAACACTTCTTGGTTGTACTATTCTCATTGTCTTTGCTGTGTTTGAGCTCCGTGTTACAGCCACTATGTCAATCCACCTCATTAAGGATTTTCTTTTTCACTGACCCTCCACTCGCCCAAGCATAATGTCTTTTTCCAAGAGCTGGCCCTTCTTCATAACATACCCAAATTAAGTGAGATGAAATCCCACCAACCTCACTTCTAAGGAAAATTCTGGCTGCACTTATTTCAAGACAGACTTGTGTATTCTTTTGGCAGTCCATGGAACATGCAGTATTCTTGCTAACACCACAATTCAAAGGCATCGAGTCTTCTGTCTTCTTTACTCATTATCCAACTTTCACACATATATGAAGTGATTGAAAATATGACCAGGCAAACATTATTCTTCAAAGATTATTTTTTACTGGTTTGCATACAATAATTTGTTTATATTGTGCTTCATTCATGTGCATTTGTTTGTTTTTGTGGGTTTCTTTTCACTCCCTCCCTCCACCCACCAAACCCTGTGATCCCATGATTTCCTCTTCCTTCCTACCCTCTGCCCTCCTGCCTGCCCTCTCTCTTCCCTATTTGTGTATCCATCCACATTGAACTGGTTATCCTTCTGTTTTTATAATAATAATCTTATGCAATATTTATACTTATGTGCCTGAGTTAGTTCACTCAGCATAATCCTCTCAAGCCTCTCCCGTATTATATAGTATTTTTTAGAATTGTTGCTCCTGAGTATTGCATAACTATTCCATCATATGAATGTATCACAATTTCTCAATCCAGTCATTTGTTGATGGACATTTGGACTATTTCCATGTTTTTGCTATTGTGAATAATGCTACTATGAACAGCCATGTATGAATCTCCATTTGTGTCTCTGCTCTGTTTTCTTTGGTATATTCTTAACAGTGGAATAGCTGGATCATATTCAACTTTTTGTGGAAGTGCCAAACTGACTTCCAGAGTGGTTATACCACTTTACAATCCCAGCAGTGTATAAAAGTTTCAATCTCTCCACATCTTCCCCAGTATTTATTACATGCTGTCCTGTTATACTTTGCCACTGCAACTGGGGGTAGGGGAATGATATTTCATTGTGGTTTTAATTTGCATCTCTCTGGGGAGGGGGGAGGAAACAAACCCAAACCTTCAGCAATGCCATCTCAGACAAGAGTCTTACAATGAAAGTTTACAGAATCGTACAGGGCCTCCACAAGAAGACCGATAACCCAGTTAAAAATGAGTAAACTATATGGAAAGAACTTTCACCTAGGAAGACATTCAGACACGTGAAAAAATGTTCAAAATCATTGGCAATAAGAGAGATGCTTTGGAACATTTTAAAGAGATTCTTCACCGCACATTTGCCCCATGCCATCTATCGTTTCCTTTCTTGACTTCTGCTTCCATTAGCATTGATTGTGGATGCAAGTAAAGTGAAATCCTTGACAACATCAACCCTTTCTCCATTAATCATGGTATTGCTTACCAGTTCAGTTTTGAGGACTTTTGTTTTCTGATGTCAAGATATAATCCATACTGAAGACTATAGTCTTTGCTTTTCACCAGTAATTGCTTCTAGTCTAATTTGCTTTCAGCCAGCAAGGTTTTGCCATCTGCATCTTGGAGGTTGAATCTTCCTCCAGTTTGAGGCCATGGTGTTTTCATACAGCCCAGCATCTGAAAACACAAGTTAGGAAGGTACCAAGCTACAGGGTTAGACAACTGCCTGAGTGTGGAGATTACATGGGGAGAAGGGTCAGGAGTGGCTGCAGGTGTTTATTTGTTCGTTTGGGGGTTTTTTGTTGTTGGGTTTTTGGGTTTGTTTGGTGTTTTTTTTTAGGGGCTGAGAAGTCCCCTTTGACACTCTTGGATTCTCTTGCATGCATGGGGTGAGTGCCGTTCATTGCAATCCAGTCTATAAAAATGTGGGAGCAAGTCAATACAGAATTATTCTGCTGTGTAATACCAGCAGGAAAAGATGAACCATACCAAAATTTAAAAAACAGAGTGATTTACACATGTTCCTTGAGGCTGTGCAATTTAGAATTAATTGCAAGAAAAAATAATCAACAAAACTTTGCTTGGTGGAAATTCTCTCAGTTTTCTAGAATGTTCAGTTACAGAGAACATTTCATTTCCCTAACAACATGAGAGTATGGCCAGAATGGAGTCTGAGATTTAGGCTGGTTCTGAAAAGAGGGATGGAACTGGACAGGTAAGACATTCTGGGGCCTCCTGTGGCCAGTGCCAAGATGCAGATGTGCCAGAATAGTGCCAAGTGAGCAACTGTTGATCAAAGTTTGACAAGCACTGGGCTTGGCTTGAGTCAACATTCTGATGAGACTCTAGAGAGAAAAGGATAGTTTGTTAAAAAGCAATCTTAGAAACACTGCATGGAGTGAGAAAAATCAAGTTGCTTTATTATGTATTCATATGTCTTTAATAAGAGAAGGGCAGTCTGGTGGCCTGGTAGGCAAAGAGTTGTGCTGTCAACCCAAAGGTCAGGGGCTTGATTCCACTAGCTGCTCCTGGAAGGAGATGGGCCATCTCATCTCAGGCAGTTTATAGCCTCTGAAAACCCACAGACGGGTGAGCTATGAGTTGCTTCTGAAGAGAAGGTGCTCTGGTGGCATAGTCTATAGCGAGTTGCACAGCTATCCCAAAGGCCAAGTCTCTCAGTTAAAATCCACCAGTGGCTCTGAGGGAAAAAGATGGACAGTCTATTTTCTGTGTCATTTACAGCCTCTGAAAACCTTCTCATGGGCCCGCTATGAGTTAAAACTGGCTCAGTGGCAATGAGCTCGAACTTGGGGGGTTTTTAGGTGTCACATTACAATTTAATTTTTAAATGAAATTTTTATTTCATACTGGTTTACTGACAAAGTTCATATACATTGTTGTTCACACCAGATCTTGCCCATTTCCTTTACCAACCCCTCCCTCCACTCATCAGATTGTGCAGACCCATGATTAACTACACCACCGCCCCCACCCCTGCTTATCCACACCACTCTGCTCCCTCCTCTCTCCCTTAGATCCTCATACATGTTCTACAATATTGGTCTTATGCAGTACTTGTCCTTATGGGACTGAGTTAGTTCACTGAGCCATGAACTCTGCAGTCCAAGCTTGAGCTTTGATACAAAAAGACCACCAATATGCTGAGTGGACTAACTCAGTCCCACAAGGATAAATATTGTATAAAACCATTATTATAGAATGAGTATAAGGACCCAAGAGTAGTGGGAGAGGCTGGAAGCAGAGGGATGAGGATGTGTGGGGGAAGAAGGAAGGATTAATCATTGGGTTATAAAATTTGACACGGGGGGGGGCGGGGGTGAGGGAAATGGAAAGAATTTGTTCAAATTTGTATTCAAGCTTTGTAAATAAACTAACAGCGGGGGTGGGGGGGTGAAAGATCATCAATATAAAAAGGTAACTGCAAATTGGCTCAGTCATAAAGAAAAATGAAGTCCTAGCATGTGCTGCAACATGGACAAGCTGTGACAGCATTGAGTTGGGTAAAACAAGTCAGTAAAAAAGGGACAACTGTTGCATGGTCGGTCCCCGATCTATGAAATAAGACAATGTATTGACATGAATACTTGGGCCAAGAGGCAGTCGTCAGAACAAAGCAGGGTAACACTGCATGGTTCAAAATTGGGAAGGGTGTAACCCAGGGATGTGTCCTATCTCCATACCTTTTCAACCTGTATGCAGAGCAGATTATCCGGGAGGCTGGGCTCTATGAGGAGAAGTGTGGCATCAGGATTGGTGGAAGATCTATTAACAATCTGCGTTATTCAGATGACACAACCCTGCTTGCTGAAACTGAGAAGGACCTGAATAATTTGCTGCAGAAGGTCAAGGATTGCAGCCTTCAATATGGATTGAGGTTCATTGTCAAGAAGACAAAGATTCTCACCACTGGACCAATTGGCAGCATCAGGATGGATGGTGAAGAGATTGAGATTGTTCACAGCTTCAGTTTGCTCAGCTCCACTCTTGGCACCAGCAGCCAGGAAATAAACATATTGCGATGGGAAAGTCTACTGTTAGGGACCTCTCTAAAGTACTCAAGAGCAACGGTGTGTCTTTGGAGACTAAGGTGCATCTGATACAGGCCATGGTCTTTACAATCACTTGTTACGCATCAGAGAGTTGGACAATGACTAGGGAGGCTAGAAGGAGAATTGATGCCTTTGAGCTGTGGTGCTGGGGAAGAGTATTGAATGTACCATGGACTGCCAAGAAAACAAACATTCATCCTGGAGAAGGTTAAACCAGGCTGCTCCTTGGAGACAAGGATTCTGGGACTTCGTCTGACATACTTTGGACATGTTGTAAGGAGGGACAGGTTCTTGGAGAGGAACATCATGCTTGGTAGGGTGGAGGGACAGCGCAGGACGGGAAGACCCTCTACGAGGTGGATTGATTCAGTGACTGGGGTAATCGGGATGGGTGTGTCGGAGGCGGTGCGACTGGCACAGGATAGAGCAGGATTTAGAGCTGTTGTACATAGGATCACTATGAGTCGCAAGCGACTCGACGGCACATAACAACAACATTAGCCTGAATGGTTTGCCCTCAACAACGAACAGGTTAGCAGTTTGAATCTGCTCGTCAGTGCCTCAGAAGAAAGGCCTGCCAGTCTGCTTTAAAGATTGTAGCCAAGAAACCCCTGCGAAGCTGTGTTCCCTTTGGTATTTGCCAGTGTTGTCTCTTTATCTTTTTCACCTGGAGGAGGAGAAAGGGGGAAAGGGAGAGACACTGCATGGAAGGCATGTAGTTTCTGCTAATGGTGACGGAATAATTCAAAGGATAGTGTGATGTTGTAACTTGATAAATATACTCAATACCACTGAACTATAGAGCAAGAAATGATGGAAAACAAAGGCATTGTTATCCTGTATTCACCATAATAAAACAATGTTCTAAAAATTATACTGAACTATATTTCACAACTGTGGTTCAATGGAAATGCTTATGAAATGGGAAAGATCCGGTGGAGACCTGAAAAGATGAGGTAACAGTGGGCATAATTCAATAGGGATTAATTTTCTAAAACACAGTGTATGGGAATGATGTTATGAAACACAACGTGAATGAAGCAACGTGTATACGAACTTTGTATGCAAACCAATATAAGATAAATTTTTTTTTTAAATAATTTAGAGCAAATAAATAGAAAATCACTGGTTTTGGGGAAGTGATTTGAAAACAGTACAGGTTAACAAAGCTTTCGGCCAGAGATAAAATTGGGAACACTGGAAGAGGGGGCAGGTTGGTAGCCCCGGGAGTCTAGATGACAGCTAGACGAGCAGGACATATTTGTTGTCCTTCCTTCTAGTCAGGGCATATGACGGATGCAGCCGGGAGCAGGCTCCTCGAGAGGCTGTAAGGCATCTTTACAGGTCCTTCTGGCTCAGCCATCGGCCGCCGAATGTGTGGTCTTCCCAGCTCATTTTCTTCTGCGTGCTCTTCGACCCGAGCCATCTTTTATTTATGTCTCCCCGTAGCATTTCCATAGGCGGCTGGATGGACACCATCCATCTGTGTGAGTGTCACTGAACTTAATAGGCTCAGATGGAGCTCTTTAATTCCCCGCAGCATGTGGGTGTGGGAAAAGAAGAATTGTTCAAGACAGATTTAAAATGAGGAGCATCTGTCCTTCCCCTGAATTGACCTTCGGGTTTATTTATGGATTCTTTTAAGGGAATGGCCTTCCTGAGCTCTGTATCTCTGCCCAGCTGATGTCCTCTGTCTGCTGACTCTTGTGGGCCCCTAGGACCAAGACCACCAAGGATAGGATCCTCTGGGCTAGATCACTGAACAAGTTCAGCTCTGTGTCCCTCCTGGGCTGTGGACTGGGCTCTTTTTCATTCATTTGTCCCTTCATTCATTCATTCATTCACTGCTCATGGAGCTTTGCTTTTCCCGGGAGAGTTCTTAGACCGGAGAAATCACGAGCAGCCAGTCTGAGCTCTCACAGCCCTACATCCTAAACAATGGCCACCCACAGGAAGGTGGCCACTGGAAGGGGAACACATGTTCCCAGGGGGCCCAGACATTAAGCACTAGACCACCAACTGAAGATTGGGGATTCACCTCCATTCAGAGGTGCTCCAAAGAAACCAACGACCTATTAAAAAAAACAAAACAAAATTGAGCCCCTGAAACCACAATTCCACTCAGACACACCTTGCCATAACCCTGAATGCACTCAGTGGTGACTGGCTTGACTTTAGCTAAAGAGAACATTTGCAAAGTGCAGGTGCTGTGTGGGCTCTCTGGGATCCTTGCTTCTCTGTAGTCCCTGTCCCCACATTAATGCAGGACTCAGGGTGACTGACTATGTAAACTGGCCTGGGGACATGTTGGACACATGCTGCCACCACCCTCTGCTTGGCTCTGCCCTTCGATGTGAAGCCCAGAGCTTCCAGCTGACTCACACACATGCCTACAATATGCTTGCTGCCTCGTCTGCTTATTTGAGCTGAAATTGTTATTATGATCATGTAATGTATGTAATTAGCATTAAAGCCAAAGAAATATGAGAAAAAATTATTTTTTAAAAAAGTGTTATATTAAAAAAAATGTTATATTGTCGTCATTGCCAATTTGAGTTTAACTGTCAAATGACTGTCCACCACCCCCCTCTTTGCCCCCCGTACCATCAGATACAATGGCTTCTACTGTCTCATATCCTCTACCAGTAATAATCTGGTGTCCATTTTCAGTCTGCCTTGCTATCTCATGACTAGTTTGTATATCAAGTCATCTTTCCTCCTTACAAATGCCCCAGAACTAGGCACACCTCTTTCCAATATTCAATTTCTATAGAGATAGTCAGACCCTGGATTAGGACATATTCAAGTTACAATTTCTCTTTCCTACTGCGTTTCTCAGGTTTTCCCATTTTTTAGGTCTAGCTTCCTGTTGGTAATAAGTATTACCTATGATGTTGCCACATGTAGTTTGCTGATACTTTCATTTCACTTACAGATGTTTGATGTTATAATTTATAGAGAGACTGATACTAAAAGGCAATGATAATGGAAAGGTAATATGCGACTTAGGTCAGTAACTCCAATGAAGTCATTGGAACAGGATCTGTCACAAGCTGGGCAGTGCTTATAACTTGTTTTCATAAAAGTTTATTTATAGACAGTTTATTTGTATATACCAAGCCATTTCTAACTTTTGTAATATCTGTGGAGCCACTAGTTTCAAGCTCTCACAATAGAAGCTGAAATTTTGCCTATGAAAAGCTGCCTTTGAACTTGAGTTTCAAAAACCCTGTCTTGCCCAACCTGAGACAACATTAAGAGTATTTGACAGCCCTTTCCAGTTGGGCAGGTGCACCCTCTGAGACTGCTTGCTACAGGTTTCTAAGAATCCTGGGATTATGTATGACTTTGCACACAAACACATTTCTGCATCTCTCTGGTCAAGTCATAATGCGTTAGGAATTAACTCATTTTGAATTCCTTCAGCAACTCTGTATTGGGTGCTAACTGTATACTGTATACCGTATACCGTATACCTCTCAGATGATGGTAGCTGCTGGGGCTGCCAAGGAGCTCAGTGGGCAGTGCTTCTGTCAAGGGACATGCTGAATGTCTGCCTATTCCATGTGGAGCTGATCTGGCCATCCGTGTGCATGGCCAGCCCACCAGGATGTGGTGAGCGTGGAAGACAGTTCTCCCATGAAATAACTGAATTCTCTAAGAGTTCTTCAGGGCTCATCCAGTTAGCTTACACATCCAAGGCTCTTAGATGATGTGGCAGTTGACAAAGCACCGTGGAGACTATGAGACATCTCACCACTGTCTTTTCTCTTCCAGGACATCAATGAGTGCATTCTTGAGAACTATCCCGAATGTTCCAATCCCAGGTTGTTTTACATCATTCCGTATTTTTGTGGACAGCATCCCAGATGCAGGTAAAGATGCCAACAGGTCACAACATGCAAACATACAGCCCACCAGCCTGGCTCTATGGGTGGAGCTCTTGTATCTGTTGTCTCTTAGACTTCTGAAACTCTGTTACTGCCAGTCTGCAAATATATTTATCTGAGACTCTGAATGTCCTCTTAAGAAATGAAATCAACAAATCATGATCTCTCAGAGGCCCCAGGGGCCTGTTTATAACATCACCCAACCTCTTCTTTAGATCCAAACCCTGGTGGCTTCATGAATTAAATGCAGCTCTGCTAACTGAAGGTTGGTGGTTCAAATCTACTCAGCTGCTTTGTGGGAGAAAAATGGGCAGCCTTCTCCCTTAAAGATTTAGAACCTTGAAAAACCCTGGAAGGGTCTCTCTGAGGTTATAGCAGTGAGCCATGACCCAAGGGACAAGAGAAGCCATGGGGAGGGATGGTCAAGCCTCCAGTCTGCTCCCCCTGCATTGATGGTCCTCAGTGATCAACTGTCCTCACCTTTGGGACATTTCTTACCTAAAGTTCTTGAACCACATACCAAAACCTTGCTAGAGTCTCTCTTATGAGATGCTTAGAAAGTACTTTCTAGAAGTTGCTCAGATACAATTCCTTCTCCCACAAATTACTCACTCAAAGAAGACGTTGTGGTCTGTGAACCTTCTGTATCAGCATGCAGGGTTCTTACTTGATCAGAGCCCCTAAAGACCTCAGTCCCTGAGGCTGGGTTACAGACATTTAAAAACCCTCCCCAGGATCCTGGTGTAGCTACAGTGCAATCTATTCTATTAGATAGGTGTAGCCAGGAGAGGGACCTGTAGAAACAGGGAGTCATTGTCTTTGCTTGGTGGAAAGTAAAGCCCATTAACCAAAGGGGACATTTCCCCCCAAGGAAAGCCGATCAGAAGGTCATTGTATCCCCGGAGGACAGGGGAAGGCAGCTGTTTCTAAATTACAGTTACCTTGCTGAGCGGGTTTTCTTCCGCTGTGCTGTTTGATTTAATAATTAGATTTGTTGTGGTTGCTGCTGTCTTGTTCTGTTTACTAGAACCCAAGGCTGTTCTGTTGATTAGAATTCTGAGAGTGCAAGTGTCCATCTGCTGTTTCTTCACAAACTCCCTGAGATCAGGAAGCCCCCAGCTCCCTCCTTTGAGAGGAGCTTTGGTGGCTTACTCTGTACAGAGTTGCTCTGCGAGCCCAAAAGGCTTTGATTCTCTGGTGTTTCAAATCCACCAGCAGCTCTTTGGGAGAAAGATGAGCAGTCTCGTCCAGTGTGATTTACGGTCTCAGAAAACCCAGTGGAGGGTCAACTAGGAGTCAGTTCTGACTTTCTAGCAGTGAGTTTGAGGTTGTTGAGTCCAGGGGCAGGAAGCTTGATGGTGCAGCAATTAATTCCTCAGCTGTTAATTAGCAGGTTGGCAATTCAAACTCACCAGCTGATTCATGGAGGAAAGATGTGGCATTCTGCTTCTTAAAAATGACAGCTTTGGAAACGGAGAGTGCCCCTCTGTCCTTGAGGGTTACCAGGAGCTGACATTGACTCCACATTGGGGTTTGGTTTGATGTTGGAGCCCAGGGACAGTGCTTGGGACACTGGGAGTCAGACAACGAATGTTCTGATCACGGTGAAAACTTTATTACAAGAAGCATGATTCTAATTCCTAAACATGTTATTTAAGGTGTATATTTCCTAATCTTGAGTGTATTCACAATACCTTACCTCGGTACACATGCAGTGATTTTTGTTTTGTGTTTTGCTCATTTTATTATTATTATTATTATTATTACTATTATCATATTAATTAGTAATAGTACTAAAATAAGCTTGGAAGCAGGAGTGGCATCCACTTCTGAAATGGCTTGCCTCCAGAAACTCTATGAACAGTGCTCAGGTCTTTTGTTCATAAGGTCACTATGAGTCATCTATGACTTGATGGCACTTAACAACAATAACAAAGACAACATATAGAGAGCTCTGTTATCCATACTGGACAGAAAGTTATGCTACTAAGCCCAAGGTGGGTGATTTTTATATGTGGCCCTCAGGCCTGGTTTAAATTGTTTTTCTATGTGGTATAGCACTGGTCTGTCCATTTACTGTACAGAGGTAACTCGTGGTTTCTGTGATGCTGAACACTGTGACACTAATGTGTCAAATGCGATAATGGGCACCCATGGTGGACAATGTTGGTGGAGCTTCCCAGTTAAAACAAGCCTGGAAGCAGGAGTGGCATCCACTTCCAAAATGGCTTGCTTCCGAAAACTCTATGAACACTGCTCAGGTCTTCTGTTCATAGGGTAGCTATGAGTCATCTACGACCCAATGGCACTTAACAACAACAACTAATTAGTAACAATAATTTTATTCTCATTAATTAGTATTATTACTTTTTAACAAAAGTTCATAAGCCATATTAATTTTTCATATAATCATCAATAGACAATTTGTTTTATAACATTCATTGCCATTGATTAATTAATTAATTACAAGGTCCTTGGAGAAGGACATCATGCTTGGAGGGGTGGAAGGACAGTGCAGGAGAGGAAGACCCCAGATGAGATGGATTGATAGTGACTGGGGCGATGGGGATTGGTGTGTTGGAATTAGTGAGACTGGCTCAGGACAGGGCAGGGTTCAGAGCTGCTGTACATAAGGTTGCCATTGGTTGCAGGTGACTCAACAGCATGTAACAACAACAACTACAAACCCCTTACCTTTTTATTCACTCAATTTACCTTTGTATTAATGCAATACATACAGTGATTCTTAAGACACTTTCAGGATGTCACTTTCTCTTCAACCTCTGAGCTGAGCAATGGTAATTAATAGCAGTTTTCATAAGAGAAATCTGATTTCCACCAGTTCTCCCAAATACTAAATGTCAGGTCCTAACTTCTCTCCTTCATCTAAATGCTCCAGGTTCTGAAATCTGACCTACAGCTGGGGTTAGGGTATCTCTATCCTGTCATTTTTTTTTAAAGTATCTTTTAAAGCTTAAGATGATTGACACATATGGCCTGATCTCTCTTGGCTTCTACAGAAATAATCTGTACATTTTCCACTTTAGAAGTCCTAACTTTATATAATTAGATATTTAAAAGTTATTCTGGCCACCTTGATGAGGGTGTTTTAGTCTCTAACTGCCTGCCCCTCTGTTCTTTCATGAATATTTAGGAAAGGTCATGCCCTGTTGAAGGGGGTGGAGGCCGGGAGAGGGCCATGCCCTGTTGAAGGGGGGTGGAGGCTGGGAGAGGGCCATGCCCTGTTGAAGGGGGTGGAGGCTGGGAGAGGGCCATGCCCTGTTGAAGGGGGTGGAGGCTGGGAGGGGGCCATGCCCCACTAACGGAATGGTAAGGAGCCAGGGAGGCCCAGCAAGAAGGACCTGGAGACACTCCTTGAAGGAAGTGGGGTTTGAACTTAAGCAAACAGGATAGGAGTAGGGGGAGGAATTAGCAGAATAGAAGTTCAGTACTGTCTGGCTACATTTCAAGAAAGGCATCTTCAATTTTAAAATTCTCTTTGTGTTCCCAAAGGGAGCCTGGCGAGTGGGCCCTTGAAAGAGCGAAACTGAACGTGAATGAAAACTTCCTGCTGGTGGGGATTCTGGAGGAGCTGGAAGACGTGCTGCTTTTACTGGAAAGATTTTTACCTCATTACTTCAAGGGTGTGCTCGCTATCTACAAAAACCCAGGTAACTCGCTCCTCAGCTCACTCTCCCAGGGCACATGTTTCAGGGCCCCCTCATTCAGGGGAAGGGAGGAGTGACTTGTTAGTAAAGACAAGTCCTCTCAGGGCTTGTAAGAGAAGGAAAACCTGGAGCTTCAGGTTCACAGAAGGACTCTTCTTGTTCTAAAGGCTGGAGGGTTCCTTGTCTAATGAAAATTGGCAGACTTCTCCAGCACCTTGTCCCAAGCACATTGGTGAGACAGACACAAGGGTATGCGTAAGCTCACCTGACTCCTTGGATAGAAAGATGTGAGTGTAAATGTGTGTGAAAAGTGCCACTGGACTGACATCATTTGACAGAAGCACTTGGTGTATACAGTCCCCGCAGAAGCGTAAAGCAGCCATTAAAAACTCAATTACAATTTCAGTCTCGCCCATCGAATGGCTTCCAAATTGAAGCGAGAAATGGGATGCAGCAAAGCAATTATGCGGGTGGGCCCCAGTACCACAGGATCCCTGTAAATATAATTACTTTCTGAGATCTGTGATTTATTTTTCCCATCATTTTGTCTTAGCCTGGGAGAAAGACAAAATGCATTGTGTATTTCTTTTCCTGTTCTAATCAATTGCTGCCACGCCAAGCTTGGCATTCTTCATCAGTAATCGGTTTATTGTTTTGTTTGCATGTCCTGGGAGGGCAAGAGCATCCTGGTTTATAAATCGAAGAAGCAGGTGGATATCTCCCATAAGCACCCTCGGGCTTCAGGGCCAGCACGGCCCTTGAGTCACAACAGTGTCCTTGGCAGGTAACATGACCGAGTCCTGCAGGCCCTTCTCTGGATCTCACTACAGGAAGTGGCCTTCCTGTCATTAGTGATGATTTTGTTGTTGTTGTTGTTGTTGTTATTGTTATGCATTGTAGAGTTGGAACTGACCTTCTAATTGACCCTCCAGCAAGTTTTCAGAGGCAGTAACTTGCACAGGAAGGGATTGCCCATCTTTCTCCGGCAGAGCAGCTGGTGGATTTGAACCACATACCTTTGCACGAGTAGCACATATTGCAGTGGTTGATAACCGAACAGTCAGCAGTTTGGACCCACCACTTGCTCCATGGCAGGAAGGTGTGGCAGTCAGCCTCCCTGAAGATGGGCAGCCTTCAAGCCTGTGGGTAGTTCTGTCCTCTGGTGTCACTGTGAGTCAGTCAGCTTGCTGGCACACAGCTGAGGAGAATGGGCAGGGAGTACTTGCCTCCTCCGTCTTCCAGCTTCCTCAATAGGGGGATAAGTTACAATTTCTTGACATATTGGAACCTCAGGATGTGCCCTCCAGATTTGTCTACTCAGTCGGGAGGGCAGTTTGACCATCCGGAAGCATGTTGTTGTTAGGTGCTGAGATAATGAGGAATGGATGCTCTCGTCATTTGTCACGTTGACTTGACTTTGAGTTGATTCCAAATCTCTGTACAATAGTGTGGAAAACTGCCTGGCGCTGTACCAGCCTCGCAGTTACTGCTATGATTAAGCCTATCGTGCAAGCATTGTGTCAGTCCATTGCACTGAGCATCTTCCTTTTTTTCCTCTACCCTCTCCACGTTACCAAGGATAGCGTCCTTTTCTGGGGATTAGCCCCTTTTGATAATATATCCAAAGTATACGATCTGATTCTCACTTCTAAGGTGCATTCGGGCTGCATATTTTTGCAGGAGAGATTTCTTTGTCCTTTGGGTACACCGTAGTATATCCAGCGCTCTTTGCCAGCACCATCAAAGCATCAATGCCTCTTCAGTCTTCATGGCATTGTCCAGTTCATCCTCATATGAGTCAGTGAAAAGACCATGGCTTGGGTCAAGTGCACCTTAGCCCTCACAATGATGTGTCTATGGCATCTGTTCTTTGTAACACTTTGAAAAGGTCTTTTGTAGCAGATCCACTCAGTCACCATGTTGTTGTTGTTGTTGTTGTTGTTGTTGTTGTTGTTATGTGCCGTTGAGTTGCCTGCGACTCATAGAGACCCTATGTACAACAGCCCTAAACTCCGCTCTGTCCTGTGCCAATCGCACTGTCTCCGACACTCCCATTCCAATTACCCCAGTCTCTGAATCAATCCACCTCATAGAGGGCCTTCCTCTCCTGCGCCGTCCCTCCACCCTCCCAAGCATGATGTCCCTCTCTAAGGACTGGTCTCTCCTCACAACATGTCCAAAGTATGTTAGGCGGAGCCTCAGAATCCTTGCCTCCAAGGAGCCACCCGGTTTAACCCTCTCCAGGACAAACCTGTTTGTTTTCCTAGCCGTCCATGGTATTCTCAATACTATTCTCCAGCACCACATCTCAAAGGCATCAATTCTCCTTCTATTCTCCCTGGTCATTGTCCAACTCTCTGATGCATAACAAGTGATTTCATTCACTATATCCTTTGATATTTGGTTGTGTCCGTCATGGGTATTGAGTGTGAAAGCAAGTAAAATGACCTCTTCAACGTGTCCTCACTTTTCATGATGTTGCTTATTGGTCCAGTTGTGAAGAGTTTGTTTTTCTTTCTATTGAAGTGTAACCCCATCCTGAGTATGATGGTCCTTGATCACCATCAGTCAGTGCAAGTGTGTGTCATCTTCATAACTCAGGTTGTGTGTGAGTCTTCCTCCAGTCTTGACACCACGTTGTTCTTTATATAACCCAGCTCTTCCAGGCCACCAGCACAACTTAACGGGCCATCAGGGAGCTATAATAAGATACAAACACTTCACTGGCCACTCTTCTTTGGTGCTTATCTTGTAATTAAAAAAATACAAATATATACTGATATTTGTAGCATTACTTCTCCAGAAATCCTTAAAAAAAAATTCTTGTCTGATTATCAAAGGAAAAAAGCGCTTTAATAGAAGTAACCGTTGAGGGACTTAATAAGAATAGTCTTGTCTAGAAGCCCAGAGGTTTTTCACATACTCTAGGTTGGAATGATATTCATTAAGGATAGCATTAGCACAATAAATTATAATTATTCACCACTGACAGAAGTTAATAACTTTTAAAATAGCAGTGTGACTGGCCTCCCCAATTCCCTTCCTAAATGAAATGATATGTAATAAATTTGTCCATCTACCAATTTTTTTTTCTTTTTTGGAAACCCTATGAACCTGGAGAAAGAACAAAAGTTAAAAAAGTGTCCAGGTCTTTTGTTCATAGGGTCACTATGAGTCATTTACGACTCAATGGCACATCGCAACAATAGCAGCATAGAGAGAGATCTGTTGACGTAGTGGACAGAAAGTGATGCTACAGGTGGGTGACTCTAATCTGCGGCTCTTGGGCCTGTTTTTAATTGGTTTTGGTCAAACATTCTTCTAGGTCATATAGCCCTGGTCTGTCCACTTGCTATACAGAGGTAACTCATGGTTGCTGTGAAGCTGAACACTGTGACACTTATGTGTCAAATGCGATGATGGTTAACCACGGTGGACAGTGTTTGATGGAGCTCCCCGATTAAAACAAGCTTGGAAGCAGGAGTGGCATCCACTTCTGTAAATAACTTGCTTCTGGAAACCCTATGAACCTGGAGAAAGGACAAAAGTTACACAAGTGTCCAAGTCTTTTGTTCATAGGGTCGCTATGAGTCTCCTATGACTCGACGGCACTTAACAACAACCAAAATATTTGAGAGACAGCTTTTATAGATTGCTTTTATTTTAAAAAAATCAACAACTTACAAGTTATTTTGTATTAATGTTTGTGAGATACAGTTAGCATGTCTCAGAAGAGGTTTGCACAAGATAAAATAAGAAAGTATTAGTGTGGTGGGAACCTAAGGGGAAGTCCTTCTCTCCCAAAGATTTTCTTCTGGAAAACTGCTCATGTGGAGGCGGATGTCTTAGTGTGAGTGTTCAGGCAGGTCTACCCCTCTGAGGTTTGAGGTAGAACGAGCCAGGACCAGACAGACTTTCCTGAGCAAGAGTAACATCATAGGTGTAACAAAGAATTTCCATTGTTCTAACATTAATCTCCCTCACATTTGCCAGAGCTCTCAGAAACTCTGGAGACCTGCTTGGTAGAGAGTTTTGGGCTTATTTTTTAAATTTGAATAAAATTTTTATTACATACTGGTTTACTTACAAAGTTCATATACATTGTTTTTCACACCAGATCTTTCCCATTTCCTTTACTCATCTCTCCTTCCAACCATCAAATTGTGCAACCCTATGATTAACCCTCACCTCCCCCATCCTCACCCCTCTGCTCCCACCTTCCCCATCTTGGATCCTCATGCACATTCTACAATAATGGTCTTATACAATATTTGCACTTATGAGACTGAGTTAGTTCACTTAGCATAATGCTCTCCAGTCCCTGCAAAGTCAGGTAGTGATTTACACAGTCTTTGCTACTGTGTGCTGTGTAGTATTCCATATACCATAATTCCTCTATCCATCCAGTTGTGGTTAGACATCTGGGCTGTTTCCATGTTCTTGCACTGGTGAATAATGCAGCTATGAACATTGCTGTAAAAATCTCCATTTATGCCTCAGTTCTCATTTTCTCGGGATTGGAGGCAAGGATTCTGGGGCTTCGTCTGACATACTTTGGACATGTTGTAAGGAGAGACAGGTCCTTGGAGAGGGATGTCATACTTGGGAGGGTGGAGGGACAGCGTAGGAGGGGAAGACCCTCTATGAGGTAGATTGATTCAGTCACTGGGGTAATCAGGATGGGTGTGTCAGAGGCAATGAGACTGGCACAGGATAGAGCAGGGTTTAGGGCTGTTGTACATAGGGTAGCTATGAGTCGCAAACAACTCGACGGCACATAACAACAACATATTCCAGGCAGTGGAATAGCTGGGTCATAATGGAATTTCTATGGTTCTAAGGTTCAGCTTTCTGAGGAAATGCCAAACTGCCTTCGAGAGTGGTTGTACCATTTTACAATCCCACCAACAATGCATAAGAGTTCCTATCTCGCCACATCCTCTCCAACATTTATTACTTGCTGTCCTGTTAAACTTTGCCATGGATACTGGAATGAGATGGTATCTCATTGTGGTTTTAATTTTAATATCTCTTATTTACAGGGACTTGGAGCAATTGTTCATGTGTCTGTTGGCCATCTGAATATCTTTCTGTGTGAAAAGTTTTTCCATGTCTTTTGCCCATTTTATAATTGTGCTATCAGTCTTTTTCTTGGGGGTGCCTTGTAGTATTCTGTAAACTTTTGGTATGAGACCCTTCTCTGAAATGGTATTGCCAAATGGTTTTTTCCCAGTCAGTAAGTTTTCTTTTCACACTGTTGAAAAATGTTTTTGCTGCACATATGGATTTAATCTTTAGAAGGTCCCATTCATCAATTTTACCCTCTCCAGACAGTGCATTTCTGGCTGTATTTGGCAGTCTGTTTATACCTAGACTAGACCATCTAAGCTTGATCCCATATTGTCTCTGATGAACTTTATGATTTTGGCCTTTACTCCCAGGTCTCTGATCCACTTTAAGTTGATTTTTGTGTATGGTGTGAGAGATGGATCCTGTTTACGCTTGCTGCAGGTGTGAATCCAGCTTTGCCAGCCCCGTTTGTTGAAGAGGTTGTCATTTCCCCATTTGACAGTATTCTTGTTGAATGTCAGTTGCTCATAGATGGCTGGGTCTGTTTCTGGGTTTTCAATTCTGTGCCATTTATCTATGTGCCTGTCATTGTACCAATACCATGCTGTTTTGATTACTACCACTGTGTGGTAGGTTTTGAGGTCAAGAAGTGCTCTGCCTCCCACTTTATTTTTGTTTTTCAGAAGTGCTTTGCTTATTCTGGGTCTCTTCCCTCCCCAAATAAACTTGACAGTTGGTCTTTGGATCTCCTTGAAAAATGACTTTAGTATCTGGATTGGGATTGTGTTGAATATGTAGATTGCTTTTGGTAGGATTGTAATTTTCACAATATTGAATCTTCTTATCCATGAACAGGGAATAATTTTCCATTTATTTAGGTCTTTTATTGTGTCTTGCAAAAATGTGCTATCATTTTCTTTGTATAAGTCTTTCCCCCCTTTTTTAATTGAAATTTTAATGAAAGTTTGTAGAGACATGGGATTTCCATTTATTCATTGTTGCACATTTTCCTCGCTGTCCACCCCTCCCCCCCAGTTGGTTTTTCTTTGAAAAGTAAAAAAAAACCTCAACCTTTCATTATTATACAATCCTCCCACCCTGTCCACTCCCCCATGAAGCTCTCATTCTGGACTCTTGTTCTGAAAAGAATACCTAATAATAATAATAATACCTTTCAAACAGTTCTCTCCCTCATCTGTTTTAATGCAGTATACATTATTTATTCCCTCTTTTCTTAGGTTCTCCCCAACCCTGATGTCAGTCCTGTTTTACAACAGTGGAATTATGCAGTATTTGTCCCTTTGTGACTGAGATATTTCACTCAGCATAATGTCCTCCAGGCTCACACATTTTGTATAATATTTAATGAGTTCCTTGTTTTTCAGTGCAGCATAGTATTCCATTGTGTGACTATACCAGAGCTTCTTTATCCATTTATTTGTTAATGGGCACTTGGGTTGTTTCCAACTCTTTGCTATTGTGAACAAAGCCACAATAAACATGAGTGTGGATATATATGCTTGGGTGGCAGTTATGATTTCCTTAGGGTATATTTCCAGTAGTGGAATTGCAAGGTCAAATGGCATTTCTATTTGAACTTCTTGAGAAAGCACCACACTGCCTTCCATAGTGGTTGTACCATTTTACACTCCCACCAACAGTGAATAAGGGTTCCAATTTCTCCACTACCTCACTAGCATTTGTTGGTTGTGTATAAGTAGTCTTTTGTGTCTCTAGTTAGGTTCACTCCCAAATATCTCAATTGGTGGTTGACTATATTGCTTTCTTGTTTTCCTTCTCTGAGTTCTCTTTGTTACTGTGGAGGAATCCCTCTGATTGTTGGAATCCCTCTGATTGTTGGTCTACTAGCTCTAACACGTTGGTTTTTTTTGAGTCCTTGGGGTTTTCTGTGTACACTATCATATCATCAGTATATGATAGTTTAACCATCTCTTTGCCAATCTGGATGCCTTTTATTTACTTCTCTTGTCTTATTGCTCTAGCAAGCACTTCTAAAACAATATTTAATAGAAGTGGTGACTGTGGATATCCTTTTCTGGTCCATGTTTCCAAGGAAAATGCTTTTAGTCTTTCTTCATTTAGAATGATGTTGGCTCTTGATTTTGTATGTATACTTTTCACTGTGTTGAGGAAATTTCTATCCCAGTGTTGCTGAGTGTCTTTATCAGGAAGGGGCATTGGATTTTGTCAAATGCCTTTTCTGCATCAATTGCTAAGACCATATGGTTCTTGTTATTTGCTTTGTTAATATGGTGAATTATGTTGAATGTTTTTCTTATGTTCAATTGTCCTTGCATACCTGTTATGAATCCCACTTGGTCATGATGAATTTTTTTTCCCTTTCTTTTGGATTCTATTGGCTGGAATTTTGTTAAGGATTTTTGCATCTATATTCATGAGAGATATTGATCTATAGTGTTATTTCTTGGTAAATTCCTTGCCTGGTTTTGGTATTAGGGTTATACTTGCTTCTTAGAATGACCCTGGGAGTGTTCCTTCTTTTTTTTTCTGTTTTTTCTCTGAATGTTTGATAGAATTCGGTTGTGCAGCCATCTGGTCTAGGACTTTTCTTATGGGGAAGTCTTTTTATGACTTGTTCAATTTCTTCTTTTGTGGTGCATTTGTTCAAGTGTTCTACATTTGTCTGTGTTATTGTCAGGTGAGACATGATTTCAAGGAATTTGCCCATTTCCTCTAGGTTTTCAAATTTATCAGTATGCATATGAGAGCGGGACAATGAATAAAGATGACAGAAAAAGAATTGATGCCTTTGAACTCTGGTGCTGGAGAAGAGCACTGAACATCCCATGGACGGCCAAGAGAATGAACAGACATTTCTTGGAGAGGGTGCAGCCAGAGTGCTCTTTGGAGGCAAGAATGATGAAGCTTCACCTCATATACTTCGAGTATGTTGTGAAGAGGGCCTATTACTTGGCGAGGGACATGATGCTGGGAAGCGTGGAGGATTGGTGAAGGAGAGGAAGACTCTCAACTGGGTAGATTGACATGGTGACTGCTGCAGTGGGCTTTTGTGTTTCAGGATGGCGCACGATAGAACAGGGTTCAGATCTTTTGTTCATAGTGTTGCTGAGCCGTACTCGACTTGAGGGCACCTAACAACAGCAACATAGCTTTTCATAATATTCTGATATTATCGATTTTGTTTCATCTGACTCTGTTGTGGTGTCACCTCTATCATTTTTTTAATCAAGTTCTCTGTGTCTTCTCTTTTTTCCTTTTGTTAAATTTGCGAGTGGTTTGTCGATTTTATTGACTCTTGTGAAAAACCAACTCCTGATCTTATTGATGGTTTCAATTAGTTTTCTGTTTTCTATCTTATTGATAGTTAACAATGTCCTTACAATTGTCCTTGTGATTTCTTGTCTTTATAATTTCTTTTATAATTTTATAATTTCTTCTAGAGGCTGTTTGTTAGCATTTACATTTGCTTACGTCTTACAGCCTTTTAAAAATAAGAAACTGTAGCCAGCCAAAAAAAAATGAAGACTGATTCATCCTTATCCGCAGGAAAGAGTAGGGCTTATGGGTTTCCAATTGTGAACTATTCTTTAGTACTTTCTCTACTCATTCTTTAAACCTGACATGCTACAAACTACCAGTATTTTTGTTATATGTGCTTTTTTAGCAGCTAAAATAATACTAAATGCCAAAATGAATAAGCTAAATAATTAATAGCAGAGGAGATGGGATTATGTATGATTATGTTATTAGGTGCCATCAAGTAAAACTCCTAGTTATCCTGTAAACAAGAGACCTGAACCCGGTTCTATCTAGTGCCATCCTCACAATCTCTGACACACTTCAGCCCATTGCTGCAGTCACTTTGTCAGTCTATCTGGTTAATGGTCTTCACTCTTTAACAGACCATCCACCTTCCCAAGCATAATGTCCCTTTCTAATGAAGAGCCACCACTAGCAGCATGCCCAAAGTATGTGAAATGAAGCTTTGCCATTTTGCCTCCAGGCAACATTCTGGCTGTACTTTCTCCAAAACATATCTGTTTATTCTTTCAGCTGTCCGTGGGATGTTCGGTGCTCTCCTCCACCCCAGTTCTGAGGCCTCAATTCTTCTGCCATTCTTATTCATTGTCCAGCTCTCCGATGCATAGCAAATGATTGAAAAGACCATTTCTTAAATCAGATGCACATTAGTCCTTTAACTGACACCGTTGTTACTTAACAGTTTGGAGAGGTCCCTAATTGCAGACTTTCCCAATGCAATGTGTTTCTTGATATCCTGGTACCTGTTCAAGTGTGTTGATTGTGGATCCAAGTAAGATGAAGCCACTGGCAGTTTCAGTCTCTGTGTACTCATTGTTGTTGGGTTGGAACTGACTTGTAGCTGACCCTCCAGCAGGTTTGCACAGACTAAATCACACTGGAGGAAATTGTTCATCTTTTTACTGCAAGTCATTGGTGGATTCAAACCAGCAAAAAGATGTGACCTTTGAGTTAGCAACTAACTCCCTTTGGACTATGCCATCAGAATTCCCTTTTTAGCCCTCAAGTTCTGCTTACTTATGAATTGCATAGGGTCACTATGGGTCAAGGTCAAGTCAAGATGCTCCTGATAACAACAGCAATCACAGTGCATCTTGCGGAACATTTTAAGGAGGCTCCTGTCTTTTTGCTCCATAACAGTTACCTGGTGATGGTTTCCTCCCAGCAGTAATCCTTACACAATCCCCATTGCCTCAGTAACATTGAACTTGTGTTATAGAGACTACTGCCATCTAGCGGCCACAGTCAAATTCCGGGTGCAGGCTTACTCATTGACCCATTGCTGTGGGATGGAACTGACCCCCAGCTGACCCTCCACTGGGTTTTTCTCCCCCTGAGTGGCTAGTGAATTCAAACTACCAAGGAGTCCTGGTCTTTGTCTTAGCAGTGCAGCCCCCTACGGACTACCCTCCTAAGAGCCTATATTCATTTCCTACAGGTTCTTGTAGTTAAGTTTCTGAAGTGAAGGTTAGGGAGCTCTGGTGGCCTCGTGGTAAGGAGTTGTGCTGCTAATACAAAGGCAGGTGGTTTGAATCCACAATAGGATCTGTGGGGGATAGACGGACAATCTCCTTCTAAGCAATTTTAAACCTCCAAAAACTAGGTGGAGGGGGTTGTCAACTCTACAGCAATGACTTTTTGAGACAGTTATGGTTGATGAAGAGATCAAGTCGGGGAGCCCAACATAATTCACATCATCTGGGCAAGTTTCCCCATCCTCTCCTCGCCATCCCTGCTCTTGTATGTGTGGATTTGAGTACATCTGCCGTCCACAGCCCGGTTTCCGAGACGCCCCAGCACTTACTAACTATATCCAGTGGGGTTGCTCCTCCATGCCTCGTGTTCTCCATCCACAGCACATGAATTCATAGTACCATCTACTTAATAGTGTGAGCTGTCCTCGTTAAGTGTTCAGTTGCTAACCAGAAAGTTGACTGTTCAAACCCACCATTATTCTACACAAAAGAACAATGTGAAAATGTGCTTCCCTAAACATCATAAAGACATTGTTGTAAAAATAGAAGGATAACTAGTAAGATGTGTATAAAAGGCCAAGGGAGGAAGAGGAGGGGCAGGGAAGCTTAGGTGTAGAGGGCGGAAACCACAGGGTCACAGAGTTTGGTAGGTGGAAGAATTGGGAGGGATCCAGTGGGCACCTGAAAAGAGGGAGTGACAGTCGGCATGGATCAAAAGTGATGGGTCTTATCAAACAAAATATATGAGAGTGATCGTATGAAATACAATGTGAATGAAGGAATGTGTGAAATACAATGTGTGTGAGTGAAACACAATGTATACGTATTCTGAATGTAGTCCAATATTTTCTATTTTTAAAATATTATTT
>NW_006399852.1:1283725-1322876 GCF_000299155.1 Elephantulus edwardii | reverse complement strand
GGTGGCTCCTTGGAGGCAAGGATTCTGAGGCTCCGTCTAACATACTTTGGACATGTTGTGAGGAAAGACCGGTCCTTGGGGAGGGACATCATGCTTGGGAGGGTGGAGGGACTGTGCAAGAGGGGAAGACCCTCTATGAGGTGGATTGATTCAGTGACTGGGATAATCGGGGTGGGAGTGTCAGAGCCTGTGCGACTGGCACAGGACAGAGGGGAGTTTAGGGCTGTTGTACGTAGGGTAGCTATGAGTTACAAGTGACTCGATGGCACATAACAACAACATATATATATAAAATTTTAAGGTTTGGAAATCCTGTGGGACATTTCTACTCTGTTCTACAAGATTGCTGTGAATTGGAATGAACTCTGACACAGTTAGAGGAGGGGGATATTTTCTAGAGTGAATTTTAAACTACTAGATAGAATTCATGGCATACCCTTAGCCCAGAGGCTGAAATCTAAAGAGTGCTGTAATTAGTAATCAGCCTGCCCACTACTTCATGGGAGTCAGTTTGTGAGCAACCAAGACTTGAGTCTGTCCTTATGATCTCTGCGTTTTTAAAGAAAGAGAGAAGAGAGTGTGAGGAGAAAGAAGAAAGATAAGAGGAATGAAGGAGAGGAAAAGGGAGAGAGAGAGAGAGAGAGAAGGACCTGAATGTGTTTTGTCGGTTAAAGCTGCTTTATAGTGATGATCACAAGCCTTTGAGAAAGAGCACTTCTGATTAACTAGGAGGGAACATCTCATTCTCCCTTAACCCCCTCTTCTGAAGCAATCGCAGGGTTGAGTGAACTGGAAATATGACTGAAGTCACATCCTCAAGGGCTGGGAAATACTCACAGTCCAAGTCATTAGTTGGTTGGTGTTGTTTTTTTGTTTGTTTGGTTTTTGTTTTGTTTTCAAATACCTGTTTTTATGCACGAACTCTTACTGGAAAGACCAGCAAGTTAAGGTTTTTAAACTGAGATTCAGGTGTGACGGGGCCATTTCTGTGTTAGAAATATTGATATTTTCTTACTATCATATATTATTCAGTAGATAGAAGGTGAGTGCGAAAGGTATACTGCAGTACTTTAAGGTGGAACCCTAAGATTCATTCCTTTCCTCTCTGTATGTGGGCTTCAGAACGCTGAATCAATGAATGAACTTTGTCCACCAGGTGGCAGTGCCACTCTATTTTCTCAGGAAAAGGAGCCTGGCTTTGAAAACCAGTTTATTTCTGCAGGTGGGTTTATGTAAAGTTGAATAGATGTACAATTAAACATGTGTTAAAGTTATATGCCATTAATGTTGACTTAAAAAAATCCATAATTCTACAAACATGTCTTTCATTTTCATCTTTAATCTCACTTCCTGTTGCTTCTGTGTTAGAACAAAACTCAAAACACCGTGGAATCTTATGAAGAAACAATTGAGTGAGGAGGAAGAATTTAGATTCTATGTCTCCAAAAACTAATGACAAAATTGTTTAAATATCTCATTTATCATTTCTAAAAGGACCTCACACTGCTATGGTCCATATATCATCAATATTCTCCATAAAATAAAGTGTACACTTTTTACGTGACCAGGCACTTCCCAGGATCTGATTGGAATAATGTTGGCACTGGATTCTGTGTGTGTGTGTGTGTGTGTGTGTGTGTGTGTGTGTGTGCGCGCGCGCGCGCGCGCGCGCGCGCTGCCATGTGCACATGTGCCCACCCACATTCAAACACCTGTGCTCTCTGTTATACAGCATTCATATCTGTGTAGAAGGCCCTGGATTACAAAGGCAGGACCTGTTCCTGAGTAATATTTCTTTTCATAGTAATTAGCCTTTTAGGATACATTTTGATATAAATTCTTATGCTTGATTCTTACATGAATTCTCTGAGGCTTCTGGAGGACTAACATTTACTTCCTCATTTTAGAAACAAGGAAACTGAGAATCAAAGAGTTGGAACAAGCTGCCCACAGTGACCACATCCTAAGTGACAGTGCTCAGATGTAGTTCTTATGCTTCTGTCCCCAGAAACACCAGATACATGTGACCCTCTAAAGATGATCTTATGTAACCACTAATTCCTAGGTTATTGAGTGTTAAGCAGCAATAGTGTCTGTTAAAACTAAAGGTGAAATCTTAAAATACTAATAGGTATAATAATAACAATAAATAGGTCCCCTCTGTTCAAGAGATTGTCTGTTCTGTTAGGAATCATCATAGAACACCAGTGTATTACCTGCTAAGCATGTATTCTCTCAATGTGGCTATCCACACAGAAGAAAATAAACCTGGAAAAGAATCTCTGACTAAATGTTTCTGAGGTGAATGAATGGTTGCCGTGGTGCTGTTCGGTTGGCCATTTGTGTAACAAAATAGCATGCTGTCCGTCTGGCACCGTCATCATCATCCATCTGTCACAGTCTCTCCTGTGGTATTCACGTCAGTCTGTATCACTGAAATGTCCCCCTGCTTTTGCTGATCCTGTCCTTCAACAAGGTGACGTGCTTTTGATCTTTCCTCGCGACACGTGCGAAGCAAGCACGTCGAAGTCTCATCGTCCTCGTTCCTGGGGAACGTTCTGGTTGTTTTTTCTAAGACTGTTTTGCTCATTCTTCCTGCAGTCTGCAGTATAGTCAGTCAATATTCTTCACCAGGACTACAGCTCAGATGCACCAGTTTGTCCTCTCTCTTCTGTTCATACATGCATCTGAAGCAATATGGGGAAATTGGGGTACTTGACATTCCCCTGAGAAGAGCACGCAAAAGTTAAGCTGAGATCATCCAACTGTTCAGTCTACAGCTGTTGAGTGAACAGGAAGTAACACATAATGGCAATATCTCTTTAAAGGACCCCTTAACATTTCCTGAAGGAAATGCTGGCAACCTTCTTGAACTCTCCTGAGCATCACCTCTTCCCCAAAACTCCGCCTCTAGATGTGTTACAGAAGTTTAAATTGAAGTGTAATATGTTTACTTTTAAGCCACTCCAACTTATTGTTTTCTTAGAAATAATAATAGCTTTGAGTACTATTATTTTAAAATTTATTTTGTGCATATTAATCAGATTTTGGCTTAAAATTGTCCATCATCTGTGTTGAACATTGTCAATTGTAGTATGTAAGAGCCATAGGAAAATAGAAGTTCCTTTTCAGCTATTATTTAGCCAGTAATAACTTACCAAAATTAAATCTTGTCTTTGGAAGTTAATGGTCTTAAATAGAAGATAATGATTTTTAAATGCCAGGGAGAAAACATCCAGGCAAGGGTTTGAATGACTGCCATATGCCAGTGCTGGGGTCAGACCATAAGATTTTTTAAAAAGACAGCATCTAGATTGAAGGCCATTGTGGACAGGATTGAACTGCCCTTCTTTGAGGAGGAGGAATTTGTGGCAGGACTTGGAAAATGCACAGATCTTTATAATGTGGGCATGGAAGGTAGCATTTTAGTTAGAAGAAACCTGAAGCACAAAGTATGGAGGCAGGAAGATCGAGAAGTGCTTGGATGTGGGAGGTGCGGGAGGTCAGTAAGTTGGCAGGCGTTTAACCCACAGCCCTCACTTTCTGACTTCGCCTCTAGCTTATGGGGTCCTGCTGCCCACAGCCTGAATCAGTTACCTGCCCCTCAGGAGAGTTCTATCTGAGGCAGGAGAAGCAGCAGCCACCTTAGCTCTCTGTGAGGTACAACCTAAGCTGAGTCACTCTTCCACCACGCCAGGGTTGCCAAAGGTCCATGTGTCACCCACTGCCCAGCTCCCTGACTCCTCCAAGCTGGCCTCCACCCAAGCCTTCCTCACTTCCGAACAGTACAGGGACACTCCCAGGTCCCATGCTTGTCTTTGTCCTCAGCGTGTCCTCCCCACCTCCCCACCGAAAGCTCTCAACGTCTTTGAGCCGCCAGCCCTCCTTCCCTGTGCTGTCCGGTAGGAATCCCACCATCTCTCTCTGGGCACCAACTCGTGTCCTGCCTAACCTGCAAGACCCCCTGTGCCCACTGCCGTGGCCCAGTCTTCTTTGGGCAGAGCCTCTGACTAGAGCCTGAGCTGGCCATGTCCCTGCCTTGCCCTCAGATCTTCATGGTCTCACTTGCTAGAACACCTTGGAAGCCCGCCGGGGTGACCTCCTCTACCTCCACTGCACCTGGAAGACATCTCTGCTGGGTCCCAGCCCTTCCCCCTGGGGAGTCCCAGATGCCCCCTCTGTGTCTGTGAGAGTTACAGGGTCCCCAGGCTTGGAGTGTGCATTCTTCTCCCTCATCATTCGTTTTCTCAAGTAAAACATTATTGAAGAACCTCTGGGTTACAGTGGAACTACCAGTGCTCTTCTGTGTTTAGAGATTAATTTCTTCTATTTTAAGATTCAGTCTTCTACTCTGAGTGGTTTTGACTTGAACTGTAATATGGGTGGTTGAGTAAGAGTATTACTGGGGAGTGGATTAGTCACCACAGATTTCAAGGCCAGAGTTTTCCTGAAAGCTCCACTGCGCTGAAGTGCTCACAAAGCCTGAGCAAAGAAGATATAAAAGAAACTTGAACCTGAGGTTGATGGTTACTCTTTCTAAAGAACTCGGGATCTTTCTGCTCTTTCATGTCTAAGCCAGCGAGGACCCTGTGCCCCTGGGGATTAATATGGGGACGTGGAAACAAGTTCTAGAACCATCTTTGTGCCCTTGGCCCACATCCTGCCTTCTCTGACATTCTTCCCTTTGAAAATACACCCCCAGCAGGGTGAAGTTCAATCCTCACCCATTTTGCATGACTCAAGATGGAAACTTCTATTTTTGTTCAACTAAATCTTTTTCAAGTTCAAATAGCCATTCCTGATGTGTTGGGGAAGTTTTTTGTGTCTTTGATATGTTTCAGCATCTTAGCTTTTCACATCGTACAAATGACACTGGACTGTAAAAGGTCACCTTGGAAATAGAGAAACACACCTGGGCATATGGCATTGCTCTTCTTTGTGATTTCTTGTAGGCTTTGGGAACCATGGTTATGCCATTGTCCATAACCCTATGAGAAACCCACTCTAACACCCTGCTGATGTGAATAAGAAGGTACAGTTGGTCAAGTGGAGGTTTCAGACCCTCTGACTTGAAATTCTCACCTTCAAGTGCTTCTAGATACTTATATTGTGTTCTCATAATCACACGTCACCCACAATGTTTCCAAGATATTTGTGCCTAGATTTTCACTTTCTTCTTTTTAACTTAGGGTTCCTGGTGGCCTAATAGGTAAGGAGCTGTGCTGCCAGCCCAAAGGCAAGCAGTTCAGATCCCCCGGCTGCTCTGAGGAAGAAAGATGGGCAGTCTCCTCCCATGAGATTTAGAGTTAGAGTTTAGATTAGAGTTAGAGTTAGTTTTGAGGTTTGGAGTTCCTGAAAACCAGCTGGAGAGTCAGCCACGAGCCAGCTCAAACTCAGGACCATGAGTTTTTTGTTGGTGCATTTTTGAAATTAAAGAGCCCCAGTGGCATGTGTGTTTTGAGTCAGTCGGCTAAACGTTAACGTTAGTTAAGGTCTGTGGTTCAAATCCACCAGCCTCTCTAGAGGAGAAGGGTGGGCTCTCTGCTCTGTAGGAGAGAGATGGGCTGTATCCTCTCATTGAGGTTTACAGCTGTGGGAACCCAGTGGAGAATATCTGTGAGGCAGAACAGACTTGACAGTAGTGAGTTTTTAATTGCATCTAGGTGTATGTTAATTTAAAAAAATCAAATAAAGCATATGTAATGAAAAACAGCAACTTCCTGTTCCGGTCCCTTCTATCTCAGTATCTGGTTGTGCAGACAACGCCTTCAGCAGCCACCTGTCTCCTCTGATAACTAACTCTGTATTTACAGCCAATATGCACAGACTGCCGGACTTGATTTAATCATTTCAAGTATCATCATCAGCAACTTGCAGTTATAGTAGTTAGAGATCTAATGTTCCTGCTCCATCACTGTTACCTCTCCTTCCTCTTCTCCATTTTCTTAAAAAGGTTTCTGTTGCTCATGTTAGATGTGTCATCCATCCATGCTGACGTTCTTGAAGAAATGACATAGATTTAGTTCACTGCCAATTCCAGCAGTCCACCCTCATTTGCTTTATTTTCTGCACAAAGTTCTGTTTTGCCCAGAATGAATAATTCACTTGTTTGCTCAGAGGTGTTTACACCTATCTCGGGAACTCTGGCAGCCCTGTAATGAGGAGCTGCACTGGCCAACCCAAAGGTATGCAGTTCGAATCCACCAGCTGCTCTACTGGGGGGAAATGGGCAATTTCCTTTCATGCAATTAATTGCATCTGAAAACCTACTGGAGGGTCAGCTGTGAGTTTGGATCTGACTCAACATGACACCAACAGCAACATACCTATCCAGGTTTCTTATGTGCCGTTAGACTTATTGTACTGCTGTCATGTCAGTGAGTATATCTCTTCGTGCTTCCTCACCTTACCCAGAACTCCTTTCTCCATCCTCACCCAGAGCTCTCTAACTTCCAGCTTCCCTCCTGACTCACAGAGCTTCTGCACAGCTCTTCTGCAGAAAACCTTCACCATATTTGTTTTAGAGTTTCTTTTATTATACTTCCCATACATCCTCTTTCTTAGTTTTTAGACAAGCTAATATTCATTTAAGGATCTCTGTGGCTTAGTGGTAAGGAGCTGCAGTGCCAGTGCACAGGTGGATGGCTCCACCAGAGAAAGATGGGTAATCTCCTCTGTGTACAGTCTCTTAACACCCGCTGGAGGTTATGAGTCTGCTCCAACTCCACAGATGAGTGTGTCATGCGCATGTGCTTCCTAAGAAGTGGTGCGTGGGAGGTACAAGTCCTGAGTCATGGGGGTCTGAGAAGCTCAGATCCCACCATCTCACTTGATTGCCGTTTGGCTGGGAATGCATTTCTTAGTTGGATCCCCCACCCCCCCAACCCCCTTTAGAGTCTTAAATGATTGTCTACAATATGTTAACCTACAGTGATAAGAGGTGCACTGCTATTCCAAGTCCCATTTGTTTCTCTTTATCTCACTTTTGAAATGCAATAATGTGCTTAGTATTCAGAAGATGCATTCAAGCTTAGCTCATGTCTTTCATGTCTAAAGATTTTATTTGTTTTATTTGGGGATTTTATATTCATAAGTTCTTGATTCAATTCTGGAATACTATTGGAAGCAGGAGTGGCATCCACTTCCTAAACAACATGTCTCTGGAAACTCTATGAACTTAATAAGTGATGATAATAATAGAAAGGCTTCAGGCCTTTCAGTTCATAGGGTCACTATGAGTCATGCTCAACTCGAAGGCAACCACCACCACCAACAATTGGTCAGATACTAGGACTCTTACATTTCTCCCTTTATATTCTTTATTTTTATTCTTTGTCTCCCCTCTCAATGTCCATCTCTTCAACTCTTGTACCTCTTCAGTTTGTCTGGATATCATTCCACTAAGTGTTCTGTCTTCAACAAATTCTTTTCTCTCTGATTTATTTTCTTTTTATGTGGCATTTTTTTCTTGTTGAAGTTGTATGTGTGTATACTAACCAGATATCACTTTGAATCTCTGAAAGTGATGGAAATTTTCTTTTAAATACTTTCCCCCTATTTCTAACCTTGTTTCTATTTCTTCGAGTTTCCACTTCCTGTTTGCTGTTTTAGTTTGTTCAGGCTTCACTTTTCCAGTTTGGAGGTGTTCCTCTTGGGCTCTCCGGCTGTCTGTGTATTTAAGGTTGAGACATCAAAGAGCTGATTGAAAGTCCTGCACAGTGGAGATGGCTTACAGCTAAAGGACTTAATGTTATCACATTAGAATGATCGGTGTTGGTAACGGCTGTGTGGGAGAGATACGTGTTAGTGATCACAGGTCTGTTTTCTTTCTGCCTAAAACAACAACATAGCTGGCTCCAATGGATTTTCAGAAACTATAAATTATGTTGTTGTTGTTGTTGTTATGTGCCGTCGAGTCACTTGCGACTCATAGCGACCCTATGTACAACAGCCCTAAACTCCCCTCTGTCCTGTGCCAATCGCACTGTCTCCGACACTCCCATCCCAATTATCCCAGTCACTGAATCAATCCACCTCATAGAGGGCCTTCCCCTCCTGCGCTGTCCCTCCACCCTCCCAAGCATGATGTCCTTCTCCAAGGACCGGTCTCTCCTCGCAACATGTCCAAAGTATGTTAGACGGAGCCTCAGAATCCTTGAATCCAAGGAGCCACCTGGTTTAACCCTTTCCAGGACAAATCTGTTTTTTTTCCTAGCCGTCCATGGTATTCTCAATACTCTTCTCCAGCACCACAGCTCAAAGGCATCAATTCTCCTTCTCTCCTCCTTGGTCATTGTCCAACTCTCTGATGCATAACAAGTGATTGTGAAGACCATGGCCTGTATCTGATGCACCTTAGTCTCCAGAGAGACACCATTGCTCTTCAGTACTTTGGAGAGGTTCCTAACAGCAGACTTTCCCATGGCAATGCGCCTTTTAATTTCCTGGCTGCTGGTGCCAAGACTGTTGACTATGGAGCCAAGCAAACTAAAGCTGTGTACAATCTCAATCTCTTCACCATCCATCCTGATGCTGCCAATTGGTCCAGTGGTGAGAATCTTTGTCTTCTTGACATTGAGCCTCAATCCATATTGTAGGCTGCAGTCCTTGACCCTCTGCAGCTGGCACTTCAGGTCCTCTTCAGTTTCAGTATTATACGTGAGGGGAAAAAAATAAAAAGTAAAAAATTGTATGTCAGGAGACTGCTCATCTTTCTCCGTGGGATACGCTGAAGGCTTGCCAGCATCCTAAAATGGCCTTGTTTTTTGAGCTCTAACCTTGAAAAGTGGCAGTAATATTAGGAGAACAAAGCACAGATCTCTTCTTCCTCACCTGCGTATTAGGCCCAGCTGCTCACCATTCCCATTTCAGGAAGAAGACTGTGTGATGAGCAGATCGCTTGTACTCAAAGCTGCCAGCAAATTGCCCCTGTCTGAACAGAGAGACTTCAGCTGCAGAGAGGAGTGCTGGCCTCCACATGAGGCTGCCTCTCTTTGTTGGGGAAAAAGGACGTAGCTAATATTTGGAGAAAATGAAATCAGTGTGTTGACAGCCCTGTATGAAATACTTTGGATTGTGGTGTTGGTGAAGAGTACTGGCTTTCTATCTGGCAGACTGCCAAGAGAACAAACAATTTTGTCTTGAAGGAAATACAAGTCGGGTGCTCTTTAGAAGCAAGAATGGCAAAACATTGTCTCATATACTTTGGGCATGTTGTCAGGAGGGCCTAGTCCCTGGCAAAAGACATCCTGAGAAAGGCAGAGGGTCAAGGAAAGAGAGAAGGACCCTCACAGATTGACACAATGACTGATGAATGAAAGAAAGGTCCACATAGATTGACTGACACAGTCACTTCAGCCTTGACCTTGAGCATGGCTGCGACCATGAAGATGGGACAGCATAAGACAGACTTCAGAACTGTAGTTACAGGATTGCAGTGAGTGTTAGTCAGCTCAATAGCTCCTGGCAACAACAACATGAATTATTATCAGCTGTTGTGTACTGTCGAGTCGGAGCCTACCCATAGATGACGCTCCAGTGGGTTTCCAGCAGCGGTTAATCTCACGGGAGGAGATTGCCCATCCTTCTCTCGCAGAGCAGCTAGTTGGTGGACGAATAACGATAGAAAATACTTAAGAAAAACAAGGAAAAATCAAGCAAAAAAATGTATTCATGGAAGGCAAGAGAAATTGAAAGAATCTAGTATGAAAATACAATGTATTCTAATTTTGTAAATAAACTAGTATAGTAAAAAAACACAACCCAAAAAAAATTCATGTGAGTTTACAGTACATGCACACTAAGAAGACAATCTGCAAGGGAGAATAATAGCAGTTGTGAATGTTGTGAATTGCGGGTTGTCTTTACTTTTTTCGTCCGCCTTTTCCGTGCACTCTGTACTTCCTGTACTGAAGGTTGACTGGAGGTGGTGATAGTCACGGGGCGTGAAGTCTCCGCCATATGCTTGGGGGCGTTCTCCTCCATAGTACCCTGTGCGCATGTTTCTCCTCAGAAGAGGGGCAAATTGGTTATCGTCCTCCCTTCAGGTTAGAGAAGGGGATGTGCAGATGTGATACAAGGGTCTCAAAGCTCATGAAAGACAGAGTTTGTGGGCCCCAAACTCAGGGGCTTTCCCACTGTGCAGTGTGGCTTCTTTGGTGGCAAGGGGAGAAAGGGGCTAGAGAGAAAGGGGAATTAAGCATCCAGCAAATGTTGTTGTTGTTGTTGTTATGTGCAGTCAAGTCACCTGAGATCCTTTGTGACCCTGTGTACAGCAGCTTTAAAGCCTGCCCTGTCCTGAGCCAGTCTCACTAATTATTATACACCAGCCCGCCATTGAATCTGGGGTCTCCCTCTCCTGCTCTGTCCCTCCACCCTTCCAAGCATGATGTTCTTCTCCAAGGACCAGTACCTTAAGCATAGGGGGGGGGGGGAAATGGTGACCCCTGTGTTCTTGTCCAAACCCCCCCACCCCCACTCCCCGGCCACCACCAATTAAAACAAGCTTGGAAGCAGGAGTGGCATGCACTTCCAAAATAGCTTGCCTCCGGAAACTCTATGAACCTGGAGAAACAAAGAAAGTTATACAGTGTTCAAGTCTTTTGTTCATAGGGTCACTATGAGTCATCTATGACTCGATGGTACTTAACAACAACATCTTGTTTCTTTACAAAACCTCTCTGATGCCCCGAGCACCTTGTGTGGACATTATTAATCAGATACCACGTGTGGCTTCTCCTTCACCCTCCCTTCTTTCTTCTTCCTTTGGCAACTTTGCAACCACCATGTTGAGCACAGTTATTCATTCAGCTTCAGCATTTCTGTAACAAATGCCCAGAAGTGCCCACGAGGGTGACCAGGCATCCCATTTCTTCAGTCTCCAATTTGAAGATTAATGATGATATGAAAGATATCTTGCTGCTTTTTTTTTTTTTACATAGGCTTGGGTCTTTCCAATTTTGATAACTCAAGCATTAACGATGACAAAGTTACACAGCTGTTAAAATAAGTTCTTGCGGCTAGCTGTATTTCATCAGTCCAGCATCTCATTTTCCTGTACAATCTAATATTCGCTTGAATTTCATTTTCTTGTTTCCAGGATTTGGAACTGATTTTATTTGTATTTTTCTGCAAAATGATCTCCAGATATCAACAGATAATCATCTTTAAAAGAAAATGTGATTTTATTTTAAAATCCAGTCCATTCTCAGGTTCTCATCCCCACTATGCAGGCTTCCCCGTACTCTGAATGCTAAAAAGCTTAACTCCAAGATACAGCTTTTATTTAAAAAAAAAATAATAATAAAATAAAATAAAAGCTTTTTTATTTTATACTGGTTTACTTACAAAATTCGTATACCTTGTTTTTCATACCAGATCTTTCCCATTTCCTTAACTCACCCCTCCCTCCATCCATCAAATTGTGTGACCCTATGATTATGTCCCCCACCCAACCTCCCCCCTGTGTACACACCCTCTCCTCCTTGGATCTTCATACGCGTGTTAGTAATTATCTACTTCTATAATAAAGGTCTTACACAGTATTTGTCCTTATTGGATCAAGTTAGTTCATTTAGCATAATGCTCTCCTGTCCCTCCCAAGTTAGATAGTAATTTATAAAAGCATTGCTTCTGCATACTGCATAGTATTCCATTGTGTGAATGTCCCATAATTTCTCAATCCATTTGATTGTGGATGGACATTTGGGCTGTTTCCATGTTTTTGCAATGGTGAATAATGCTGCTATGAACATTGGTGTACAAGTCTCTGTTTGTGCCTCACTTCTCATTTTCTTGTGGTATATTCCAAGCAGTGAAATAGCTGGAGATGATGTGGAGAGATAGGAATTCTTATACACTGTTGGCAGGATTGTAAAATGGTACAACTACTATGGTGCAATAGTTTGGCGTTCCCTCAGAAAGCTGGACATTGAAATTCCATATGACCCAAAATACAGGGGTTTTAGGACTCCAATGCTTCCTGATTAGGTCTCCTAAGACCTCTTCTGGCCAAATTCCCTTGTCAGCTGACTTACTGAAGTGTTCTAATCAGTTGTCATCCAGTTGACTTGGATTCGTGGTAACGCTGTGTTTGTCAGAGTAGAATTGTGTCCTAGATGGTTTTTCAGTGACTGACTTTTCAAATAAGAGCACAAGGTCTTTCTTCTGCAGTGCCATTTAGTGGACGCAAACCTCCAACCTTTCAGTTACCAGCCAAATACATTAACCATTTGTGCTACCCAAGGACTCCAAGATGCTGTAATTGAGTCATCTCTTTGGCCTTATGAATTGATTGCACAGATACTCCTCCTTGGTTTTAGATGGTCTTGTGGCATCCTCAAAACCCTGGGTGTTTTCTGTAATGACAAGAGAGCAGACATAAGAAACACGCTCTTCCTTAATCAAACCTAAGTGAAGCTCATCCTTCTCAGGCCGACAGTAGGAAGGAAATGTCCTGGGAGAGAGACAGCTGGGTGACTTCTTGAACAAACATTTACATTGTACGTCCAGTGGATCAGGGAGCTTTGGGGGAGTTTAATAACCTATTTAGAAGTTGTGAAAGTTGACTTACTGGCTGAGAATCTCCTCCTCAGGACCCCTCTCCTGGAGTGTCGTTGGCTGCTTGTTCCCCTCCAGGAAGCATGTGAGGGGCTGCTATGAGACCAGGCAAAGGAAGGGTCCTCACAGACCCCAAGCTTAGGGAGGCATACCGGCCAGGTCCTGCCAGGATTTGGTGGGAGGCTACAAGAGGGAACAAGATTGGAGCATTCATCTGGTTTATGTATCTAACCAGAACATCCACCATGTTGGCCACGGATGAAGTCCCACTCCCTTGGGATGTGGCCATGTGGAAGCACCTCTCATTTTCTTCACAGATATGAAAAGGTTTGTTTTGCTTTGCTTCTGGTTTAGTTCATTAAAGGTTTGTGACAACCTTGCATCAATCAATGATCACTGCCACTTTACCTACACCATGCACTCACGTTACATTGCTGTGTCTTATTTTGGTAATATTCTGGCATTTCAAACTTCTTCATAATGCTATTGAACACTTAATAGAGCACACTTAATAGACTTGATAGAATAGTGTAAACATCATTTGTATATTTCATGCACACACAAAAAGTCCAAGTCCTTCACTTTTTTGCAATATGTGTTGCACGGCAGTGATCTGGGACTGAACCCCCAGTACTCCTGAAGGCTGCCTGGACTCTGTATCCTGTCCCTCAATCTACATTACATAGCATGTGAGTCGTTATCCAGGATGTGGACCAAGGCATAACACTTTCACGCCTGCCCCTCACAGCCTGGTGGGGGTGTTCAGCCTGAAGGGTGGTGATAACACCTCTTCAAGGGAAGAGCTGATAATAATGGGGATATAGCCCTAACATTTATATAGGGAGTTATGGGGGCCTCGTGGTGAGATGCTGCATTATTATCCTAAAGGCACGCACTTCGAATCTGCCAAGCAGATCTCCTCCCGTGAGATTTACTGCCTCTGAAAATCCACTGGAGGGTCAGCTATGGGTCTGTTCCAACTCAACAGCAAAAGAACAACGTTTATGTAATTATTCTGTCAGGACCAGAAGTTCATATCCACCTGGTTTTCAGTCGATCCTTTAAACTCTCCCATCCTGTTCTGTTCCATTCTGTTCTATTCTGTTCTACTCCTGTTCTGTTCTGTTCTGTTCTGTTCTGTTCTGTTCTGTTCTATCCTATCCTATCCTGTCCTGTCCTATTCTGTTCTACTCCTATTCTATTTTATTCTATTCTATTCTATTCTATTCTATTCTATTCTATTCTATTCTGTATATGGGAGTGTGGAATGGTGTGTCTGGGTTGATCTGAGGACAGGGCTTTTTAGAGAGCAAGTATATTCAGATTTGCACAGCAGTTCTCAACCCCTCAGAATAGTAATAATCCATGTCTAGTGGAAAGACTGATTTCCGCTAGAGAGTTACAGTCTAATCAGAGACAGTGAGGGTGGCACAAGATAGGACAATGTTCAGATCTGTTGACAGAGTTTCTGTGAGTCGTGCTTGACTCAGCAGCACCAAGTGTAAAGACCAGTTCCGTAGGCCATCGACACTCACTGGTCCTCTCCCTCTTTTCCTTGGGCTGGTTTCCAGGGGAAGCCTGCCCATCACTGGACCAAGTGCCCCCCATCACAGGAGGGTCAGCTCACTGGCTGTGAGCCTTGGGAGGGGCAGGTGGGACCTGAACAAAGAATGGTGAGGAGAGGTGCTGGCCAACCCTTGGTCGGAAGAAATGGGCTGGCAGACTGGAACTGGCCATCATCTTTGGAGCCAGAATTTAATGCTGACGCTCCAAATGGTGACGCAGTCTTGTGTTTGCTCAGGGGGACCTTTGGCTCTGCCACACTTCTAGATTTCCACATTATAACTTAGGAGATTGTTTGCCTAAGTATAATATGGTATATGAGTGGGCTCCTGGCATCAGCCATGCAGGATTAGTTTACTCTCCTCCAGTCCAAATCAGCTCCAGTGGTGACCAAGAAAGACCACACAACTCCCAGAGTGTCTATAAGTAGATACCAAACCACATGTGTTATTAGTCTTGATCTGGGACCATATTATTATTAACTTTGCTTTGGTTGAACGTAGGCCCCATCATATTGTTAAAATAGTTTCACAGTCTTCCAGTGACTAGGGTACGTCACTTTTAAGATGTTTTTCTAAAAGAAAAATGTTAAATCCCAAATACATTTTTGGCTGAAGAATTGGTTTTAATGGTCCAGATTCAAAAGCTGTAACTTAAGTCCTCATAAAATTGAAATCATTTTCGTGAGGGTTCTGCTAAACAGTTCCCTCTGTTCAACCCAAGATTTCTACTTGTTCTTAATCCTCAAGAAATATTAGCATATACTTTCACAATGTCAATGAAAAAAAGGTTAGGATGTTTTCTTTTTTTAAAAATCCATTGTCATTATCTGACTGCTGTTGACATACGGTAGCTCATGTGTGGCTTTTATTACAGCACGGTGGTCATATGCTCTGTTCCCCCCTTTTCCCCTCAGTACCAATGATGAAATGTGAAATCCAAGTGCTAATCTGAACAGCTTGCTGTGTTCTGACGGTTGTGACATCTGTACTTTCTGTGTTTCTACACTTTGCTTTTTTTTTTTTTTTTTAGGTGATGGGGGCAGATGGTCTTGTGATGTAGATATCTTTGTCTATGTTGTGGTTGTTTTTATATGCAGTAGAATCCATACTCATTCTAGGTAGAGTTCAGTATTATAGAGGGCAGGCACCATGGATTTTCTTGGTGAGATGACATCTGCCCCATTCCTGTGGCTCCAACTTAACACCACCAGAGACAGGACTGCTGAGCCCAGCTGAATCAAGGCAGGAACCCATCTGGAGAGTCCTTTACAAAGATCCAAGTCATTTTTGAGTTTGTTTAATAATATGCACAGTAGTTTAGTATTTTGGGCACAAATCACCAAGATTGCTTCCAGTAACATGTATTTTGGATATCAAATGAATCAGGGACAGGAAACAAGTGCAAAACACGAATCCACCCAAAAGAAAAAGGCCAAGACTCAGTGTTTTGTTTGTGTCACAAAATTGAAAAGGATTCTTCTCTCCTAGTGCGTGCACACATTTCTGAAAGAGTGACTGTCCCGTTAACAGGGTGTCAGATGCTGTCTGGTTAGAAGTAGCATTTTTATTATGGTGTCCTGCTCATTTTTACAATCTGGTGCTGTTTTCAGATTCAGAGATATTTAGAAATTCTGAAATGGAATTCCAGGAGGTGATGTTTAGGCCGTGGTATGTGGCTAGCCTTTTTTTTTACACTAAAAAAAAATTTGTTTTATTAATTTTAATTAACATTTACAGAGGTTTTGGATTTTCATTCAATCATTGTCACACTTTTTTCTTTACCCCCCTTCCCCCAGTTCGCTCCTCTCTTTGAAAAGCAAAAGATAAACTTCTTTGTTGGTATGCGATGACTAGCCTTTTGATTGTTGAAGGATAACATTAGCTATTTAGGGACGTGTGTGTTTGAAGTTCATCTATTGTTATGAAACTGATTTCTTTTGATGGGTGGTCATATGTTCTTTATTTCCCCCCCCCCAAAAAAAATATCCACTCATTTTGTTTAGTTGTTTATTTTGACTGAAGATATGCTCCGGAGACTTAATAGGAAGGGCTGCTTGGTTCACAGATTCAACTAACTAAGTTTACCAGACATGTTTGTCAGCACTAACTGTGTCCCTGTCTCTGCTTGACACAGGACAGGCAACAAGGAGAAAGATGGTACTCTCCAAGAGCAGTTCTCAGTGTACAGAAAAAGACTCCAAAGTGTGGGCTTACAGGCTGAGGGTGTGCCAAGCCTGGAAGCCCCAAATGATTCAGATGCATTATTGTCATACGAACAGCTCTCTTCTGGGGCTGAAAGACAGAACTTAAATTCAGTCTAGCAAACATTCACAAGAAGGGACAGGAAAGGACAAGTAGAAATGAGAATCATAAGAAGGAAGTGGGAAGAGAGCTGTTGCACTGTAGGATCTGCAATCAGTGTCTTGAAACAAAATGGAATGGAAAACGAATTTGTACTGTAAACGTTTACTCAAATAACAACACAGTAAAAACAACAACAACAACAACAAACCTTAGCAAACAGAAAGTAGCTAGGTCTTTAGGAGCAGAGTAGGCCCTTCTATGTCTGTTTTCTTTCATCACCTTTTTAGGATTCATGTTTTATTTATTTAAAGGGCAGTACTTTGAGCTCTGGTGGTCTAGTGGTAAAGAATCACACTGCAATCCCAAAGGCACGTGGTTCAAATCCACCAGCTGCTCTATTGGAGAAGTGTGGACATTGGCCTCCTATGTGATTAACTGCCTCTGAAAACCTGTGAGAAGGTCAGCTATGGATCAGTTCCAACTCAGCAGAATGTTGTTGTTATTGTTCTTCTTCTGTGCCATCAAGTCTTACAACTCACAGCGACCCTACATACAGCAGCTCTGACCCTGCTCTATCCTGAGCCAACCTCATTGTCTCTGACACACCTACCCCCATAAACTTAGTCATCAGTCAATCCGTCTCATCCAGGGTCTTCCTCTCTTGTGCTGTTCCTCCACCAACAACAATTTATCCAGTAGTTACACCATTTTACCAGTCATCTTAATTTGGAAATTTGAAGCCTTTTTAAATTAAACCTAAAAAGAACCCTTCTCTAGAAAGCCTGCTTGAAGGCATTCTAGAACCTTCACCCAGCATCCCAAGGAAATATTCTTGGATATCAGGCCTATATCTGCCAACAGCTATTGTTTCTGTCAGGGGCCAGTCAAGGAATGTTCAACAGAAAATGAGAAAGTGATTTCCTCTTTAAATCCATACACGCTCCAACCCAATCATCCTAAACTCATTCCTGGAGGCTGGAATCTTATTTCCTGGAAGGGTCTGCTGGTGAACGAGCATGGTTTCACCTGTGTTCAGGAAGAGTGATGGGAGCCACTCAGAGACTTCGTTCCGTAGGCAGTATAAAGACCACACACACCCCCGAGCCCCCCACTGCCCTCAAGCAGCCCAGCGGGTCAGCTAGGCAACTTCATGTCACCATATGCATGACCATCCATTTGGAAGCTAACATCTTTTTTATTTTTTCATAAAGATGACTTCTCTGAAGTTGTCACTTCCTTTCCTGATGTGTGACATTTGGAGTCCATGGACTTGGGCATGAACTCCACCTTGAGAGCATTCACTAACCTCTCTGAGCCTCTGTTTCCTCTTATGTAAGAAGAGATGTTCTGAGGCTTATGAAGAGGATGTGCTCATGGACATGCATAGTTCACAAACCGTTTTCTAATCAGAATTTCAAGGGATTCTTCCTGTTCAGTCTCTCATAGGGACGTTTCCTATGTGGTCAAATCAGGTCAATCTTTGATTTTCAAAACAGAGACCAATACAATCATTCAAAGTCTGTCTGAATGCTGGTCTGAGCGCCGTGGCCACTTGGTCAAGTACGGCCTTCTGGATCGCGATGCTCTCATCTTACTGGTGCTTGTGCAATTGTCCATTTAGTGCTTATGGGTCTGAGTGGCCAGTGTGTAATACAGCAGGTGCTAACCAAAAGGTCAGGGATTAGACTGCCAGGCACTTTGCAGGAGAAGCATGGACATAAATAAATGTGTCCTTATAAATATATATACCCCCAACAACCCTATGAAGAAACATTGGACACAATGGGGGTTTAATATGTTTTTTTTTCTTTTTCTTATTTGTTTGGTTTGGGGGTTTTGGGGTGAGCTGATTTTTTTGTTTGTTATTGTTATGTTCCCTCAAGTCAGAGCTGACTCCAATGGGGTTTCAGTAAATTACACGGTGGGAGGGGGGAGATTGCTCATTCCTTTCCCTCAAAGCAACTGGTGGATTCGAACTTTCGGGATTGCAGCGCAGCTTCTACCAATCTGCTCAGAGGTATCTCAGGAAGATCAGTATTTTCTATGTCTATCATGACGCTCCTTATTGGTTCAGTGGTGAGGATCACTGTTTCCTTTAGGTTGAGATAAAGCGAGATCTGGCAGCACCATCCCTAGGGAGTTACATTGCTAATCTAAAGGTCACACCTCTTCGGTGGTTCAAATTCACCTGTGGCTCTTCGGGAGACAGGAAATGCTGAGCCATCTGATTTAGAGCCTCAGCCAATGGAGAGTCAGCTGTGAGTCGGTTCTGACTAGACAGCACTGGGTTCAGTATACATGGCTTTCAGGGGCGTGGAAACTATTGGGAGCAGTTCTCCTCTGAACCACCTGGGGTCACCAGGACACGGAATCAATGTGATAACAACCGGTTTGGTCTGGACGACTTTGACCCCTTGCAAGTGCCTCTGTTTGGAGTTAAGAAAGAATTTTTTTCCTTGTGAGTTATTTTGAAAGGTTAACTTTGAGGCCAGTAGTGCAGTTGTTTTCTAATGCAAATGTTGAGGTCGCAGCAAACACATGAACTTGACTGACCACATCCTGTGGCGCATTCTCACTTGCTCTTCTAGTTTGTTTTTAATAAAAACCCAGAATAAGAATATATACACAGCTTATTTCAGAGGTAAATTAAAGCCAGGCTTTATTTCCACTTGTATTTGAATTGGAATAAGATAGCCCACTAGAAGTGTAAGAAAGATTTCTAATGCTGAGAGGCAAGAGTGACACCATGCGCTCTGCTGCTAACTAAAAGGTCAGTGGTTCAAGCCCACCAGCTGCTCGGTGGGAGAATGATGGGGCAGGTGACTTCCAGAAGGAGTTACAGTCTTGGTGACCTTACAGGGGAGTTCCACTCAGTGAGAGGGAACTGACTTGATGTCAGTGGGTTTTTGAGAATACCAGATTAGCATTGGAATTTTGAAGAAAAGTTAAGGAGCATCTTCAGAATGGTCCTGTGGTCACAGCCCACAATTTTGTAATGTACTAAAACTAGGATTCTCAATGCTGAGTCATTAGTCAGTTTAAGGAAATATTTTCATAGTAAAGTATGGAAAAAATTTTTCCAATGTTCTCTTTCCCTTCTGAAATTAAATCTTTTGTGCTCCCTTATTCCTACAGCATTTGTGTGGAGTGGGTTAAATGTTGGGCTTCTCACTCAACGGTCAGCAACTCTAATCCACCAGCTGAGAGATGGCGGCCTCTCCTTCCACACAGACCATAAAGATTTACAGCTTCGAAAACTACCATTAGTCAGACTCAAGTTGACACCAGTGTGTTTGGTTTGCCTTAAATAAGCTCAGAATTTTTTCATCAACAGGGCTAGCTCTTGTGAGACTTCTACAATTTCTACTTAAAATGTGGGGAGCGAACTTGACTGAGGGAGTGACAAGAAACACAAACTACAGATTGACTGAAAGGAAATTCATGTTCATGTATGAGAATGCACATTATTACAGAAATGCTATTTTTCCTCAAAGTAAGATATAATTGAAATAATTTCTTCAAGTTTTAAGTGATTCTAGAGTTCATCTTGGGGGGAAAAAAAGAGTTTAAAAAAATTAAAAATTTTCACTGGAGCAGATTGCTTGTTCTTTTTATTTCTGGAACAGCCCGATGGGTTTAAACCATCACCTTTTCACCTGGATAAGCTTATCAAACTTTGTTATTTTATCTTGTCATTTGCACTACCCATATAAACAAGTATCTGTTTAGCAAAGTTTCAAAAACATTAATGATCTAGGAGGGTGGCATGGGGCGGGGAAAACCTCCAAAAAAAGGTTAATGATAAAAAAAAAAAACAAACCATCACCTTTTCTAGTAGCAGCTGAACATAGAAAGCATTTAACCAGAGTTCCTTGTGATTAGAAGAGTTAATAAAGGTGTGACGATAGTTGGTTAATCTTTAGAATAAAAAAAATATAGACACACATCATTCTCCAGGGGCCTTAAATTCCTGATGGATTAGAGAGCCAAATTTTTAAAAATAAAAGCTAATACAAAATAAATATGTGAAAGAACTAGAATAAAATATAGTGACTCTTTTTGTGATGATGAAGTAAAAAAATGAGTGAGAAAGATAATAAAATCCATTTACAAAGTAAATCTAATGGCAGTATGTTTGTTGTTGTTTTTATGTGCTGTCGAGCCATAGACAACTCATAGCAACCCTATGAACGAAAGACCTGAACACTTTTATCATTTTCATCCTTTCTCCAAGTTCATAGATTTTGCAGAAGCAGGCTATTTCGGAAGTGGCTGCCACTCCTGCTTCCAAGCTTATTTTAATCCGGGAGCCCCACCAAACACTGTCCACCATGGGTAACCATTATAACATTTGACACATCAGTGTCACAGTGTTCAGCTTCACAGCAACCACAAGCTCCCTCTGTATAGCAATGTACAGAACAGTGCTATGCCACTTACAAGAATGTTTTACCAAAAACAATTAAAACCAGGCCTGAGGGCCACAGATTAAAATCACCCACCTTTGGTAGTATGTTTAAAGACATACTTACTTGACAAAAATATTTGAAATATATGATGAATAGGTGGTTGATATAATATAAAAGAGTTGACATTTCTATCTTGAAATGTGAAAGAGATAAGAATATTCATTAACATAAATCACTATGAAACACTAAAATTGAGAAAAATATAAATGTACAATAAATATTTTGAAAGATGCATCTAATGTTACAAATAATCTAAGAAATGCACATCATAATGAGATCATTATTTCTGCTTATTGCCAATTAAATTACTGTTATCTGTAAAAGGGACAAATAATAAACAGTAGGGGAGAGTCTGGTGAAGGAGAAGCTGTGAGATGTGAGTTACTTGCCCTGAAATACTAACATTCTGTTACTCAGGATTTAACTCTACTTATTTAATAGGTTTTTAATTTTCATCCTGCTTGTAAATTATGGTGTAAGCACCCAAAGGGCACAAATTGATTTTCTTGACCAGTTGTGGGCAGTAGGCAAGTACTTAACCAAATTGAATTGAATTACTTGAGGGTGGCTCATATAGATCATTGCTACTGGGCAACCTAACTCTTCTCCATGTGAAAACAGAGTGAGGCTTAGCTCTCCAGGAGCTGAAGTTCCTCCTCTCCCCACAAGTCACTGGAATATTAAGATAAAGTGTCAGTACTACCATTTAGTCAAACCAGATGTGAATGGTGCCCCTATCTTCGTATTAGACACCAAGGCTTAATTATATGCACCCTTTATTAGTGTTTAATTGAGTGACTACAAGTAGCACCTAGTAAAATCTTCATGCCATGCTTTCTTGAAGTCACTGATTTATTGCTTGGTAGGTGAAGACACTGCATATCCTGCTCACCCCCTTCACAGTCCAGGGAACAGTTCTGAAGGAATGCTTGCATGTCACGGCCTGTTGATTTTTCCTCACTGCAAGGATCCTTCTGGAACAGCAAACACCAGCAGCATTCAGAAGCAAAGTTCTAGCCTGGGGGTGGTTTTTCAATAACGTACATTTGCAATTCTCCTTCAAAATTAAGTTGCAAAGATAAAAACTGTGGATTTTTGATGATGATGATGATGATGACGACGATGTACATTAACCATAACTGTTCCATCCATGGTTAACAGAAGTTTAGTCTTGCTTTTTATTTTTAAAAAAATTTGTGCAAAACATATTAAAGACCTGGTTATTTGTTAATCCTGGCCAGTCCAAGCTGGCTCATCGTGGCCTCAAGTACAACAGAAACACTGCCCAATCCTATGTCTTCCTCACAATCATTTCCACATCTGAGCTCATTGTGTACACAGCATGTTAATCCATCACATTGAGGGTCTGACCATTTTTTCACTGAGCTTCTGCTCCCTCTCGAGGCACTGGTGCCTCCTGAAAACATGCCCAAAGCATGAGATGAAGCCTCCCCTCCTCGCCTCTAAGGAGCATTCTAGCTGTACTTCTTGTGAGATGTATTTGTTCCCTGTTCTGGAAGTCCATGGTATTTATTTCTTGCCAATGTATAATTCATATGGATCAGTTTATCTTCAGCCTTCCTTATTCATTGTCCACATTTCACGTGTGTAAAGTGACTGAAAATACCATGGTCAGATCAGGCACACCTTAATCACAAAAGTGACATTTTTGCCTTTTACCATTTTAAAGAGGCTTTTTGCCATCATTTCCTCTCTTGACTACTGCTTCCACTGATGTTGATTGTGGCCCCAAGTACAATGAAATCAATTCTTGACAACATCAGGCTTTTCTCCTGTCTGTCGTTATGTTGCTTACTGAGTCAGTTGTGGGAGTTTTTGTTTCTTTCTGTTAAGACCTTCTCCATGCTGAAGACAGGGGTCTTTGATGGTCATCAGTAAGCTTCGAATCCTCTTCACTTTCAGCAAGCATGGTTGTGTCATCTGCATATCTTAGGCTGCTGACGAATTTTCCTCCCATCCTGGTGCTCTGTTAGTCCAGCTTCTCAGATTATTTGCTCGGCATACAGAGTGAATGCGCTTGGTAATAGGACAGGCTCACAGTTTCTGACACCAAACACCCTGCTTTCTTATTCTATCTGAACAGCTGCCGCTTTGTTTGTGTACAAGTCTCACATGATCACAAGTAAATGTCCTGGAATTCCCGTTCTCAGCAATGTTACTGGCACTTTTTGTTTGACTCCACCACCTGTCTATCCATGGGGACTTACCTATTGCTCTGATGCTGAAAACTATTGACACCAGTATTCCAAATATGTTCACTGTCACCCGTGGGGAACATGTCTCAGTGGAGCTTCTAGACTAAAGAGACTAGAAAGAAAGGATTGGTGATCACCTTTCAAAAAATTATCCAGTGAAAATCCTTTTCAAATATTTTTCAGTATAATGCTGTGAGACAATGAGCCCCCTCAGGTTGGAAAACACTCAAAGCCCACACAATAATCGTGTTGGACTGAGGCATACTAATAATTTTAAAGATCCTTTGGTGGCCCAGTGGTAAAAGGCTGCACTACAATCACAGAGGCTTGTGACTTCTCTGCAAAAGGTTGGCTAATCTCCTCCCATGTGATTTACAGCCTCTGAAAACCCTCTGGAGGATCAACTTTGAGTCAGTTACAACTTGATGGCTCATAACAACACTCAAATAAGGGAGCTCTATACTGGGTTACTGGTAAGGAATTGTACTGCCGACCCAAAGGCACATGGTTTGAATCCATCCACTGTTCCATAGGAGGAAGCTGGGACATATCCTCCTTTATGATCGACTGCCTCTGAAAACCCACTGGAGGGTCAATTATGGGTCAGTTCCCACATGACGGTACACAATACCTAAAGAGAATAGAACTATACAGAGTGGGGGAAAATGTTTTTTACTTTATTAAAGTATTATTTTAGTATTAGGATTTAGGATTTTTAGGGCTTTTTAAAAATTTTTAAACATTTAAACATTTTTTAAAACATTCTTCTAAGTGGTATAGCACTGTCTGTCCATTTGCTGTACAGAGGTAACTCATGGTCGCTGTGAAGCTAAACCTGTGACACTGATGCATCATATGCGATAATGGTGACTCATGGTGGACAGTGTTTGATGGAGCTTCCTGATCAAAACAAGCTTGGAAGCAGGAGTGGCATCCGCTTCTGAAATAGCTTGCCTCCAGAAACTCTATGAACCTGGAGAAACGATGAAAGCTACACAAGTGTTCAGGTCTTTCGTTCATAAGGTCACAATGAGTCAACTACAACTCAGCAGCACTTAAAAACTTAACAACAAAGTATTATACAGCAAGTGCCTAGATTGTATTTTATTTCAAGAGGTTCTTTGAGAACACCAGGAGACCAAACCAAGTGCTCTTGGAATACTTATAATCAGAATACTACTTAGAAGAGAAACTTCATCTTACTTACTTGGAATGTGCTATCAGGAGGGACCAATTCCTAGATAAGGATATAATGCTTGGGAAAATAGAGGGTCACTAAAAAGAGGAAGACCTCCAATAAGATGGGTTGACACAGTGCCTGTAACAGTGAGCGCAAGCATAGTGAAGACTTTGAGGATGGTTCAGAATGATGGGATATTCCATTCTGCAAGTTGCAATACTTAAGAATGCTATGGGCTATTGAATGTTATAGGAAGTATTAAGAAAGGAGTATACAGCGTCACTGTACCAGAAAGAATTGGCTGACACAGAAGAATTTCAAGAAACAACATATGAACAAGAGGCAATGGTGATGAAGGAGGAAGTTCAGGCTGCTCTGAAGGACTTGACAAAAAATAAACCCCCAGGAATTGATGGAATACCATATGACATATTTCAACAGACAACACTGCCCTGAAGGTGCTCAACCATATTGTGCCAAGAAATCTGGAGGACAACTACCTGGCCAACTGACTGGAAGAGATTTATATTTATTCTCATTCCAAAACAAAGTGACCTAATAGAGTGTGGGAATTAATGTACCATATCACTCATATCACAAACAAGCAAAAGCCTGCTGCTGAAGATAATCCAGAAACCAGTAGGACAGTTCACTGACAGAGAATTATCAGAAATACAAGCTGGGTTTAGAATTGGCCGTGGCACTAGAGACAGTATTGCAAATATCAAATGAATCTTGGCAGAAAGCCGAGAGTACCAGAGCGATATCTATCTGTGTTTCATTGACTGCACTATGTGGGTCACAACAAATTGTGATTAACCTTGAGGAGAATGGGAATGCCAGAACACTTGATTGTGCTTATTTGAAACATATACTTGGACCAGGAAGCAGTTCTCAGAATAGAGCAGGGAAACACCGCATGGCTCAAAATCAGAAAAGGTGGGCATCAGGGATGAGTCCCGTATCCATGCTTTCCATCTATATGCAGAACAGATCATTCAAGAAGCTGGGCTTTATGAAGAAGAATGTGGCATCAGAACTGGAGGAAGACTCATCAACAGCCTACGTTATGCAGATGGCATAACCTTGCTTGCTGAAACTGAGGAGGACCTGAAGCACTCACTGCAGAAGATCAAGGACTGCAGTCTTCAATGTGGATTCAAGCTCAGCATGAAGAAGACAAAGATTCTCACTTCTGGGTCAACTGGCAGCACCGTGACAGATGGAGAAGAGATTGAACTTGTTAGCAATTACAGCTTGCTCAGCTCCACAATCAACATTCTTGGCCCCAGCAGTTAGGAAATCAAAAGATGAATTGCATTAGGTAAATCTGCTGACAGAACCTTTCTAGAGTACTGGGCAGCAACGATGTCAGTCTAGAGACTAAGGTGTATCTGCTACAGGCCGTGGTCTTTGCAATCATTTGCTATGCATCAGAGAGCTGGACAATGACTAAGGATGACAGAAAAAACATTGATACCTTTGAGTCGTGGTGCTGGGGAAGAGTCTTGAACATACCATGGACCACCAAGAAAATGAATAGATCTGTCTTGGAGAGAGTGAAATCAAGTTTTTCCTTGGAGGCTAGGATTTTGAAGCTCCGTCTCTCATAGCTTGGGCACATGACCAAGAGGGAACAATCCTTGGAGAAGGATATCATACTTGGAAGGGTGGAGGGACAGTGCAGAAGAGAAAGACCCCAGATGAGATGGATTGATACAGTGTTTGGGGGAATGGGGGTAAATGAGACTGGCTCAGGACAGGGCAGTACTAGGAGCTGCTGGTGACTCGATGGCACATAACAACACAACCAAAAAATAGAGGGTCACCATAAAAGAGGAGGGCCTCCAATGAGATGAATTGACACATTACCTGTAGCAGTGAGCTCAAGTATATAACAAAGAACTTTGAGGATGGTTCAGGACGAGGGGATATTCCAGTCTATTATACACAGGGTCACTGTGAGTCAGAAATGATTCAATGCACCTAACAAAAATAACAACGCTGATGATACTGGTGGGGAAGGTCTCTCTGAAAGGGTACACGAGACAGTGAATTACCAACTGTTAAAAGTTTTGAAAAGCGGAGCGTTTTGAAGTCTATAATTCTTTAAAGTGTCATCTACCCACTAAGTTTTAATTAACTTTGGCAACTCAAGTTTTTGTGCTTCAAGGGAGATCAGCATTGTTCTGTTTCAGTGGCAAATTACTGATGTTGCAAAGGAGCATGTTTTGAGAAGGATAATAAAACTGTTGTTGTTTCTGTCCTCGCTAACATGCACTGGGGATTACTGTGTGCCAGCAGGCGCTTGGTTAAGCCCTTTAGTATTAGTCTAACCCTAGCAACAACTCTGTGGCATAAGGACTATTTATTGTGTTTCTTTTTTTCACTGAAGCTTGGTGGCACCGTGATTAAGCACCTGGCTACTAACCGAAAAGTTAGCAGTTTGAACCTCACAGCTGCTCCCTGGGAGAACGAGGTGGCACTCTGCTTCTGTTAAGTTTTCAGCCTTGGAAATGCTATGGAGTCACTCTGTAGGATTAGTGTAGCATCACGGGTAGAGAGTGGGTGATATCAATCCAAAGGCAGACAGTTCAAACACACCAGCTGCCCTCCAGGGAAAAGATGAGCATTCTCCTCCTGTGTGATTGTACTGCCTCTGAATCCCATTGGAGGGTCAGCTATGAATTGCTTCTGACTCGAGGACATTGGGTTAGTCATAAAGTCAGCACAAGTCAGAACTGACCTAATGAAAGGTGAATTATAGATGCGTAAACAGAATTTAGAGAGGATCCCTCACTTTCCTAGCTCAGTAAGCTGGTTAAGAGGCAGCCCCAGCTCTCAAGCCCCGTCATGGGCAACTCCCAGTTGTCTACTCTTACCCTCTCTGTTTGTGGCCCCTTCATATAAAGGGCAAAATCTACATCATGACCATTAGGACGGAAATAGAACAGTCAAAAAGATCTCATTCAAAAACTTAGTACTATTGAGTCAGAACCAGCTCATAGCTGGCCCTTGAGTTGGTTTTCAGACTGTAAACCACACGGGGAAGATTGCCCATCTTTTTCTGAGGTACTGCTGATGGATTTGAACCACCAGAGAGGTACCACTTTTGGGGTTAGCAGCACAGCTCCCCAGGAACTACACCTCCAGGGCTCCTGCAAAATAAGACCAAGGATTCTGGAAAATTTAGTTCCTCTTCCTTCTTTATAGCCAATCTTTCTGGAAACCTTACCAGTTCAGTTGAGAAGACAGTCATTGATACTCAAATTGTGTTCCTTTGCTCTATCCCTTTCTAGATGAAAGAATGTTCATAGTTAAACTACTAACATTGACTGTGTTAATAAAGTTCTTCCAGAGTCTCAGCCTGGTTCACAGTCAAGCCACTTGTTTCAGCCGTGTCAAGAGCTCTGGCTTTCATAAAGATTTTCATGAATCAGGGAATGGAATTTAAGAAAGCAAACAATCCAAGGAAACCCGTTTATTTTTCTAAAATAGCACAGCAAAAATGGGAATCTTTTCCAGTCTACTTGGCACAAATGTCTGTTGAAGGCTTCAAAATTCTTAGAGTACATGATTTATCATAGGAACTAAACCATGAAAACAGAACATTTCTTTAAAGGCTTTCTTGGGGTCTTAGAACATTACTCTAGTTGTTGAGAATGAATCATCCTTTGTGGGCTGTTCTTTGTGAAATTTATAGTGAGTGGGCATTAAGTAACATTCATTTTCTTTTTTGAAAATGGTGATTTGATAAATGGATGGAGGAAGGGGTAAAGGGAACGGGAAAGAGCCAGTGTGAAAAATAATACATACAAAGTTTATGAACTTTGTACATAAACCAATGTAAAAGAATAAATATAGTGATTTGCATAAATTTCACGAAGAAAATTGGTTTTTCATTCAATTTTTCTTACACAGTGGTAACAATACCCTTGTTATAACCATATAGTCCCACTTTCTCTTATGATTCTCATTATCTCTTCCTGCCTTCTAAGCTCTATCCCAGGGCATATGCTCCTGCCCTTTTGATCTTAAATGGTTGCTTATTCTGAGAAGTAAGTGTCTTATTGGTGTTATTGCTTATGGATTGAAGTTTAGCATCAAGAAAATTAATATTCTCACCACTGGGCCAATTGGCAGCATCATGATAGACAGAGAAGAGATTGAGATGGTTAACAATTTCAGCTTGCTAAGTTCCACATTCAACACTTTTGTCATCAGATGTCAGGAAATCAAGAGGTTAATTGCATTAAGAAAAACTGCTTTCAAGGACTTCTCCAGAGTGCTGAAGAACAAAGATGGCAATATAGAGACTAGGGTGCACCTGATCCAGGCCCATAGTCTTTGCAATTACTTGTTGTGCGTCAGAGAGCTGGACAATGACCAAGGATGAGAGATAAGGAATTGATGCCTTTGAATTGTTGTGCTGGAGAAAAGTGTTGAACAGTCCATGGACTGCCAAGCCAACTAACAGGTCTGTCCTAGAGAGAGTGAAATCAAGCTGCTCCTTGGAGGCAAGGATTTTGTGTCTCTGGCTCACATACTTTTGACATGTAGCCGGGAGGGACCAGTCTTTGAAGAATGATACCACACTTGGAAGGGTCGAGGGACAGTGCAGGAGAGGAGGACCCCAGATGAGATGGATTGACGCAATATCTGGAGTAATGAGGGTAGGTGTGTCAGAGACAATAAGATCGGTTTAGAGCAGATGTCAGAGCTCTTGTGCCTAGGGTTACTATGAGTCATAGTTGACTCTATGGCACATAACAACAACAATAGGCTTATCTATTATTTGGCTGGAAGTTGAGCCAAAACAAGGAGTTTTATTCTGCATTTGAAAAGTGGCTAAAGGTTAGACATAATCTTGAGAGTTCCATTAGTCTCTGTTGAACCAATAAGGCTGGCTATTTTTGTGCTTTTGAGTTTTTATCCATATTGTTTGCCCACCTTATTCAAGATCTTCTGCTGTGGTCTCTTAGAATGAGGAACAGTGCTAGACAGGCACCGTCTAGTTCCTCTGGTCTCAGTTATGGATGTGAGATTCATACAGCCTATTCATATAGCCTATATCATATATCATATAGCCTTTGGACTAGTCATTTCTTGTTTTGACACATCTTTATGCTTTATTCTCTTCTTTGGCCCAGAAAGGAGAAATCACAAGTTACACTTTAGATGCCTGCTCACAAGTTGTTAAGACTCCAGTTCCTGTTCACCAAAGTATATGTAGAACAATGTCTCTGGGAATTCTGTTCTGACATTGGCCTTGACTGACATTCATTTTTAAAGGTGTTTTTTTTAAAAAAAAAAAACGTATTTCACTAGAAATAAACATGGCTATGAATTGGAGAACTTAGTTTAATACATATTTTATTCTAGGGTTTGAACCAGAAGGCGGCCTTAAGCCGAAGGAATCTGGGAAGGAAGCGGCCATGTTGTTCCTGGTTTGGCTGGCACCTTCACAGGCCCGTGGGAAGCTTTCCTTGCCAGAAGGCAGGAGCCTGGTGGTGGGAGTGCAGGAATCGTGGCAAGCTTTGGAGTGGACTGCTTTTCCGGGAATGTGTTTGACGTGCAGGTTTGCTCTGTCCCTGGAGTGAGGCTAGCCAGCCTGGGCCTAGGGTTTGAACCAGGAGGCGGCCTTTAAGCCCAAAGGGCCCGAGGACCGCAAATTGTCTTCCTGTCAAACATTCTTCTAGGTGGTATAGCACTAGTCTGTGCATTGCTGTACAGAGGTAACTCGTGGTTGCTGTGATGCTGAAGCCTGTGACAGTGATGTGCCAGTCGTGGTAATGGGCACCCATGGTGGACAGTGTTGGCTGGAGCTTCCCGACTAAATCAAACCTGGAAGCAGGAGCGCCATCCACTTCCAAAATGGCTTGCCTCTGGAAACTCTATGTACGAACAGTGCTCAGGCTGTTCATTCATAGGGTCGCTATGAGTCATCTACAACTCTACGGCATTAAACAACAACAACAACAACAATCTGTTAATGACAAAGCTTCAGAATCCTTGTGTCCAAGGAGCAGTCTGGTCTCACCCTCTTTAGGATGAACTTGTTCTCCTAGCATTCCATGGTATATTCACTAGTCTTCTCCAGCACCACAGCTCAAAGACAGCAATTCTCCTTCTATCATCCCTAGTCATTGTCCAGCTTTCTGATGCATCGCAAGTAATTGCAAAGATCATGTCCTGAATCAGGCACATCTTAAGTCTCCAGGCTGACATTATTGCTCTTCAGTACTTGGGAGAGGTCTCTGAAAGCAGACTTTCCCAATGCAATTCATCTTTTGATTTCCTGGCTACTGGTACCAAGAGTGTTAATTGTAGAGCCAAGCAAATTAAAGCTGTTAACAATCTCAATCTCTTCACTATCTATCATGATGTTGGAGCAAGACATCATGCTTGGGAGGGTGAAGGGACAGCACAAGAGAGGAAGACCCTTGATGAGATGGATTGATTTCAGTGACTGAGGTAATGGGAGTAGGTATGTCAGAGACAATAATTTTGGCACAGGATAGAACACGGTTTAGGGCTGTTGTACATAGATAGGGTGGCTATGAGTAGCAGGTGACTTGATGGTACATAACAACAACAACAACAGTCAGCGTATGGCAGCTCTGGGGGCCTAGTGGTATTAAGCTGCACTGCAATTTCAAAGACACCAGCTGTTCCATGGTAAAAAGAAGGGAAATCTCTTCCTGCATGCTTTACTGCCTCTGAAAACCCACTCTAGAGGGTCACCTCTGACTTGACAGCACACAACCCATCTGTTCATGGTATAAGGTGGCCTGATGATGAGGAGTTGTACAAGGGTATGCAGTTCAAATCCCCATCTGCTCTGTGAGATAAAGATCTCCTTCTGTGTGAATTACTGCCTCTGAAAAACCCCCTGGAAAATCAGCTATGAGTTGGTTTTGACTTAACAATACGTAACAGCAACAGTCTGTTTCTGAAGCTCAGGTGGCCTAGTGGGAAAGGAGTCTTGTCACCATGCCAACTGCCCCTTAGGAAGAGGATAGGAAATTATCTTCTGTGTGATATTTTTTAGTACCATTTAGATTAAAGATTAAAGTCTGAGTATCAGTAATCTTTTCAACACTCCTTACTGTGCTCAGGGTCATATCTTTCTTTCTGTTAACATTTTTAAAGCACTCTTACCATCTCCTTGGTCCACACCTTTGTGTCTGTAGACCAGAGCACATGTGAGGTGACCTTTCCACAGCATTTGTAGAAATTACATATTTTCCTATGAGGTGTAAACTTGCGTGTCAATTAATTTCACTAATATTTTTCACACAATAGGAAAGTAGTTGTTCATATATTGATCTGATCAGAAGCTGAGATAATGGATGGATGTTACATGGAATTTAAAAGGAATTTCCTCATTCTAAATAAATATCAGGGAGTGCTGGAGCCTAGTGTCTAAGGAGCTGTGTTGCCAACACAAAGGCAGGCAGTTTGGATCCACCAACTGCTCCTTGGGACAAAGTTGCCAGTCTCCTCCTGTGCGATTTATACCCTCTGAAAACCCTCTAAAGGGTCAACTATGAGTCAGTTGTGACTTGACGGCACAGAACATAAATTTCAGTTATTTGTTCAGTCTCAAACACTAACTTTTCCTTGTTGTTGAGTGTTGTCAAGTTGATTTTCAACTTACAGTAATCACAGTGCTGTAAAATTGCCCTGTAGAGTTTTCTAGACTGTACTCTTTATGGGTGAGTATTCAACCACTAACTAAAAGGTCAGTGGTTCAAAACCCACCAGTCCTTCTATGGGAGAAAGCTGAAATAGTCTATTCCTGAAACAGTTTTCCGCCTTGGAAACCCTACAAGGCAGTTCTACTCTACCCTCCTGCATTGCTAGGAGTCAGTATCTTCTTAATGGCAGTGGATTTTATTTCTTTGGGCTTTTAAAATTAATCTTTATGGGAGCATAATCTCAGGACTTTACCTCACAGGACCACTGAATAAGTTTGAGCTACCATCTTTTAAGTAGCAGTATATTCTTAACTATTGCACTACCAAGGGTCTTTAACTTATGGAGAGAAGAGAGAAGAGAAGAGAAGAGGAGAGGAGAGGAGAGGAGAGGAGAGAAGAGAAGAGAAGAGGTTTATTTAAAGACATTTGAGAATCATCTGTGTGTGGTTCTGTCAATACATTCTGTCTGCCAAATATCACAAGACTGAAGTCCATGTCTGGTGTCAATTCTGGATGGTTGGTCATGGCAGCCAGGGACATTGACTCAAGATTATCAGGCTGGCTGGCCATGACCACTGAGGGATGTGTTGTTGCTGTTGTTAGGTCCCATCAAGTCAACTATAACTTATAGCAAACCTGTGAAAATAGATGTGAACCTTGCCATATCCTGTGCCATCCGTATGGTCTCTGATATACCCAAGCCTATTGTGGAAGTCATTGTGTCAATCCATCTCATTGAGGGTCTTTAATACTCCTCTATTCTTTCCCAGCATGAATTCTCTCCCCAAGGCCTGGTTCTTCCTGAAAATCCGCCCAAGCCAAGTGAGACAATCCTAAGTGTCATCATCCTTGTGTGTAAGGAGCAGTCTGCCTTCACTTCCTACAAGACCTAACTGTTGATTATTTTGACAGTCCTTGGGATATCCAGTACTCCACCAACAACACAACTCAAAGGCATCGATTCTTCTTCTGTCATCTTTGTTTATTGTCCAGCTTTCCAATGAAAAGGTAGCAGTTGAAAATACCATGGCTTGGATCAAATGCACCTTCGTCTTTAAACTGACATCTTTGCTCGTTAGACCTTTGGAGAGATCTTTGAAAGCAGATTTCCCTAATGTAACACCCCTTTTAATTTCTTAAAAGCTGCTACCATGGGTGTTGATTGAGGATCCAGGTACATTGAAATAGTTGACAATTTCAATCTTTTCTCCATCTACCATGATGTTGCCTATTTATTTACTGTTGAGGATTTTTGTTTTCTTAATGATGAGATGTAACCCATATTGAAAGCTCTCATCTTTAATCTTCTTCAGAAAGTGCTTCAAGTCTTTTTTCACTTTCTGCAAGTTAAGGTTATGTTATTTGCATAACACAGGCTGTTGATGAGTCTTCATTCAATCCTGATGCCATCTTCATCTAGTTTAGCTTTTGAACTTGCTCAGCATATAGATTAAATAAATATCAAGAAATGATACAACCCTGACACACACTTTTCCTGATTTTAAATGCCATGTTCTGCTACTCTGTTTAGACAACTACTTCTTGGTCTTTGTATAGGTTTCACTTGAGCACAATTAAGTGTTTTGAAATTTTAATTCTTTTTACTGTTAGCCATAATTTGTTATAATCCACTCAGTCAAGTGCCTTTGCATAGTTAAAAAAACACAATTAAATATCTTTCTGGCATTCTGTGCTTTCAGCCAAGATTCACCTAACATCAGCAATGGTATCCCTTATGCCATGACCTCTTCTGAATCTAGCTTGAATTTCTGGAAGTTGCATATTGTCATCAAGATTGTACTCACATATTAGATTAATTATATCATTCTATAATTTCCACATTCTGTTGTATAACCTTTTTGGGGGGAATTGGAACAAATATAGATCTCTTCCAGTCAGTTGGCCAAGTAACTGTCTTCCATATTGTTGGCAGAGATTGGTAAGCACATCCAGGGTTGCATCTGTTTCCTGAAACACTTCAACTGGTATCTCACCAGTTCCTGGGGCCTTATTATTTTGCCAGTCCCTTCAGTGCAGCTTGGACTTCTTCCTTCAGAACTCCTGGCTCTTGATCATATGCTTCTCCCCATGGGAAAGAGGAAGTATGACTGTTGTCATGAGTCAGCTACACTGCTTAAGAAACCAGCACAGTTTGAGAGCAGAAGGGGCTCTCTCCCTTGTACTCACCCATCTCCGCTATGCCCAACAGCTTTCCATCTGATGATTTGAACTCTTGTGAGAACAAAATGGGCGGAGAAGACAAGGTACTGAGCTCCAAATGCTCAGGCAACAAACAAACAAAAAAAAAAAAAACAACACAGGATGACAAGAAATCTCTCTAAAGAGCAAGAAGTCAAGCCTAAATTTTATTAGCACAACCAAACCCAAGGCAGGATGATTGTGTTAAATGACACTAAAGGAGAGTTAAACTTCATAAGTAGATATGGTTTAAAATGTTGAAATGAGGGACATCTGTCTCCTTGATTTCCACTCACATCATCTTCTAGAACACAAAGCGAAGGGATGCTATGTACACATGAGCATAGTCTTTACAATCTCTTGTGATTCCAGACACTGGGTCCCTCTTGTATGCTGAGGGCAAAGAGGACACGGGTACTAAATAGGAAAACTAATGAATTTGAAAGTAATTTGCTGTTTTACGTGGAATGGATTGGATGCGTTATGTAATGAAAGAAGCTGGGCAGTTAAGACAAGAGAAAAGAGAGGCAGGACCATGGAGACTTGAAATAACAAGTCTTTGGCAAGGACGAGGAATTCTTTGTTATTCAGTGGCCTGGAAATTGTCCGTAGTTTCTCTTTTCTCAAAATGAGAAGTGGTGAAGAAGCAGAGATATCTCAACATTGAAACCAGGACTCCCAGTTTGTCAGCCTCGGGACCCACAGTTTTCCCAGAAACTTAAGGGAGGAGGTTATGGGATGCAGTCCCTCACATGCTGAGCTGTAAGAATTGAGTACAGTCCGGGCAAGCGGTTACCTCAGCACAGACGGAGTAAATAAATCATCACGTGAAAGCTATTGGAGAGTAAAGGTTAACCAAAAGCCATAAATCAACCAGCCTGTGTGTATCTGCTGGTCCTGGAATGTGGGAGCAACTAGAAATTTCAAAATGTTTCTTTAACTGTGAAGAATTTGAAGAAGAGGATTGTGACATAACTAATCAGCTTCTATTATTCAGCCAAAATGTGAGGAAAATATGGGATGGATTTAATACCCATTTCCTTATCCAATTTTGTGCAGTTGAGTTGTTGTTGTTTCAGAACATCATGAAACTTCATTTCATGCCCCAGTAAAACTCAAATGTAATGGGTTCCAGCTTCTCAGTCGGTTGCTTTTTCCCTTTCTAGCATCTATGGTGCTCCGGCCCTCCAACAAATTGGTGAAGAATCCCTTGGATGCTAGGCAGCTTTCCCTTTCTACCTGTTCTTTCCCCTACCTATCATTTTTTTCCCTTTTTGTTGTGATTTTAACAAAAGTTTACAGAAAATTTGGATTTTCATTTATTCACAGTTGCATATTTTCCTCCCTAGCTCCACCCTAGTTCACTTAAAAAAAATCACTTATTGTTGCACCCCTATCTGTCTTTAAAGTCGTTTCTAAAGTTAACCAATCCAACAGAACCCAGTGGTATCTAGGAGCCTGTGGTCTTGAGAAAAGTGATAATCCTTGCTTTTTCGTTTCTAATCAATGAACATCTGATGCGAGGAACCTCTCCAGAGTACTGAAAAGCAAAGATGTCAGTATAGAGACTAAGGTGCGCCTAATCCAGGCTATGGTCTGTGTTATTAACTTGTTCTGCATCAGAGAGCTGAACAGTGACTAAGGATGACAGAAGAAAAATTGGTGCCTTCAAATTGTGGTGCTGGAGAAGAGTCTTGTACATACCATGGACCACCAAGAAAACAAATAGGTCTGTCTTGGAGAGGGTGAAACCCAGTTTCTCCTTGGAGGCTAGGATTTTGAAGTGCCATCTCACATACTTTGGGAATGTGGCCGGGTGAGACCAGTCCTTGGAGAAGGATGTCATGCTCAGAAGGGAGGAGGGACAGCACAGAAGAGGAAGACCCTAGATAAGATGGATAGATACAGTAACTGAGGCAATGGGTGTCAGTGTGTCAGAATTAGTGAGACTGGCTCAGGACAGAGCAGGGTTCAGAGCTGCTGTACGTACATAGGGTCGGCATGGGTCACAGGTGACTTGACAGCACATAACAACAACAACAATAAATGCATGGCTTCTGGCATCAGTAGTTTGGTTCTTTCTAACTCTCTCCTGCCTTACCCTCAGTGATATCTAAGAAGCTTGGTGTGCAGCTCCATGTCAGGCTAACATTGCACTGAAAGTCTGTCCCCAAAACACTGAGCGTCTGTTCAGGGTGATGGAAACATTTGGAAGCAGACAGTGGGGATGGCTGAGAGACACATGACCATAATTCATATTCACGCATTGCTATTGTTGCTGGGTGCTGCCAAGTCCACTTGAACTCACAGAGACCCTGTGTTCTGGAGTAGCACTTTTCTCGGCTGCCATCTTTAAGGGGGAGGCTCATCAGTTCTCTCCTATGGAGCTGCTGAGTGAGTTCACATCACCAACCTTTTGGTGGATATTCAGGCCCGTAACCCTGCACTACCAAGGCTCCTTTACATATAAAACCCACTGCTCTCGGGTTGATTCCAACTCCTGGTGACCCTCCATTGGGATTGTAATGCTAAGCACACGGCCTCATCTTTCTCTATCCAGTGAAGCAGGGAGTAGATTAGAACTACTGACTTGGCACCAAGGGTTTAACCATGTGCCACTAGCACTCCCTTACCTGTTGTGAGGTGCCTTTGAGTTGAATGTGACTCATGGTCATACCGAGAACATACTGAACTACGGCTCTGAACCCTGTCTTATCCTGCACCTTCCTTATCACCTCTGACCCACTTGAACCCATTGCTACAATCACTTCCATCTCACTGGGGTCTTCCTCTCCTTCACTGACCCTCTATCTTTGCAATCATAGTGTCGCTTTCTAAGGAATAAGCTCTCCTAGCAACATGTCCAGAGTATGTGAGATGAAACTTCACCAGTTTTGCCTCCAAGGAGCACTCTGGCTCTATTTTATCCAAGACACATCCATTAATTCTTTTGAAAGTCCCTGGAGAGTTCAGTACTCTTCAAGGTATCTATCCATTCTTCTGTCATCTTCAGTCATTGTCCAGCTCTGATACGTAGCAGGTGATTGAGAAGACCATGGCTCTCACATATACTTATATAAAAAAAAAAGTTGAAATGACAGATGTTTTATTGGATACATATTTCTCACCATTTTTAAAAAAAGTTTCTGTTAGGAAATAGAAGTCTGGCTTGGCCATAGGTCTTCTGCCTTCTGGGCAACCTTGCAAACTCCAAGTCAGCTTGAAGTCTCTTTCCTGTGACCACTTTCATTTATAGTCTGTAGTCAACTTAAACGTAGCCCATATCAGCCCCTACTTTTCTTTTTCATACTTGAGAACCGTTCTCTCCATCTAACTCTTCTACGTTAGTAAGGACACTTCTGCCTCTTTCACCATCTCTTTTTTGTGGAGTGACTGCCCCAGTCACTAAACATCTGCCCTATTCACTAAACATCTTCTCCTAGCAGATAGCAACTTCTTGCACCTACTGCCTTTTACAAAACTAGTCTACATTGTACAAATGTTTAAAAAATGTTTTTGAAGAATTACATTTTTTTTCTTCTCATGTTACATTTATAAACCTTGTGGACCATTGTTATACTATTGAAATGTTATGTCAAGGGTTTGCTGCTGTTCTTTAAATAATTGATGCAGTCGTCTGGCATAGTCCCCTGTCATCCACGTGCCTTAGCTTGTCCATTTCAAACAACTCTCCTTAAGTACACAAATAAACTTCTCATTCAATTAGACAAGTTGAAAGTCTATCCTCTCGTGTTAGTTTGAAGACTAAGGTGTCCGTGGTTCTGGTCATGCTCTTTTCAATCACTTACTATGCATCTGAGAGCTGGACAGTGAATAAGAATGATGGGAAAAGAATTGATGGCTTTGAGAAGAGTACTGAATACCCCACGGACTGCCAAAGAACAAACAGATATGTCTAGGAGAAAGTGCATCATCCAGAGTTCTCCTTTGCAAGAATGGTGAATCATCTCACATATTTTGAACACACTGTTTCTGGGAGAAGCTATTTCTTGAAAAGGACATCATACTTGGAAAGATGGACGGTCACCACCAATCGAAAGAAGACACCTCAGCAAGATGGATTGACAAAGTAACTGCAGCAATGGGCTCAAATGTGTCAGAGATGAAAATGACATAGGACACGACTGGGTTCAGACTTGCTGTTCATAGGGTTGATATGAGTTATATTCAACCTGAAGGTACCTAAGAGCAACAACAATTCTTTCTTAAGGCTTTGCTTAAAGGAAAATGGATTTGACCTTGCTTTTAAATAGAAAGCTGACATTTCCAGGGTAGAGGAGGTAGAACTGTTAGTTTACATGTCCCTGAGACTATAACCCATAGAATACTGCAGGTTGATCAGAGAAAGTAAATATAAGTATATGAACTTTGTAAGTAAACCAATATAAAATAAAAAATTATTTTTAAAAATACATAGAAATTCTATGTCCCACAATGCTATACTCTGGAAGAGAAATTATTGTTTCAATAAATCTTAATGTTGTGACGGGGAAGTAGTTTTAAAGAACATTGCACACTCTCCCAGGAGAATTGACAGCATCTTTGGACCCTCATTTCACACTTGTCTGGCTTGGGAATGATTATTTAAGTTGCACTTCTTCTTAACCTTACTTGGTAACGCTCAGGCAGAAGGTTAGGGAGCTCACTTATCTATATGTCAGGCTCCATGAAAAGCTACTTCATTCAAAGTCCTGCAAGGGCTTATTGGGGTTCTATCATGTTTAACATTCCAAAAAGAGCACCAGATTGTTGGTTCTTAAGGCTCACCGCTGACTCACTCTTTGAGTCTTATGATTATGATAAATAAGAGGATTTTTTAAAAGCTCAATACATTATAATTTTTTTCTCAGTATGAACCAACTTTTATTGTACTTATCACTTGTCATGATGTTTGAAAAGTTAGAGCTTCAAATTAGTTTCTCTAACATGAGCACTTTTT
>NW_006399852.1:1251966-1282435 GCF_000299155.1 Elephantulus edwardii | reverse complement strand
GCTGGAGCTAAGAAAAGCAATACCCTTCACGATAGCTAATCACAAGATTAAATATTTGGGAGTAAATATAACTAGAAGCACAAAAGATCTATTCAAAGACAATTACAAAACATTATTACAAGAAACAAAAAAAAGCCTAGAGAAGTGGAAGAATATTTCCTGCTCATGGACAGGAAGGCTTAATGTTGTGAAAATGGCATTATAATTTTTTTAAAGAGGGGTTACTTAGAATGAGCTACAAGAAGGACAAATTGAGCCCTTACCTAAGTTCTTTGTGGACAACTGGTTCTTAGTGTTTAGAAATCAGAAAATATTTCCTCATTATCATTACAGTCATCATGTGGAGCAACTTAAAAAGAATTTCTTGTGTGCACTAGAACTTTTTACAGGCAGCCATCCTCCCAAACTAAATGCAATGCTATAACACTTTATTGTCGTACAAACAGTCCATGTGGAGTCTTCAAAATGTCCTATGAATTCATTTTATTATTGTGAAAATGTAGCTAACAGAATAATTACCAAAAAAAATAATTTTTTACATATATAGTTCAGTGAGAGCAATGAAGTCAAGCCTGTTGGACAACAACCACCATCAGTATCCATTGTCAAATTTTCTTTCACCGTGAACAGAAACTTCTTGCTTCCAAGCAATAACCTCCCCTTCTCCTTCTCCCTCTGCCTACTAACCACTGGCGGCGGTGGTGGTGCTGGTGGTGGTGGTGGTGGTGGTGGTGGTGGTGGTGATGGTGATGGTGGTGATGGTGGTGGTGTGCCATCAAGTTAGAGTCCACTCAGAGCTGGCCCTCCAGCAGCTTTTCAGAGGTAGTTGATCTCACTGGAGGAAATTGCTCACCTTGGAGCAGCTGGTGGATTTGAATCGCTGGCTTTTATGTTTACCACATAGCTTTTTACCAGTAGCCCAACAGAGCTCCCTAAATGCTGATCTTGACGCATTGACCTATTCTGGATGTTTTTTATTAGTGAGATCTATCATACAGCGTTCATCCTTTTGTGATGATTTCCATGCAGGTGGTGACATGCATTGAGACTTCATTTCTGTTTCTGACAGAGTATTATTCCACTGTCATTGTGGATCACATTTGGTTTATCCAGTCATCTGCTGACAGGCATTTGAGTAGTTACTGTCTTTTAGGCAAAGTGAATAGAGCTGCCGTGAACATTGCTGTGCATGTGTTTGTTTACATCATTGCTTTCAAATCTTCTGAGTGTACACATCTGAGAATGGAATTGCTAGGTCAATGGGTAGTTCTGTGTTTAAGTATCTGAGCACCTTTAGGCTAACTGGATAGACTGATTCTGTATAACTTTAAAGTGAATGCCTTGGGGAGCTCTGGTGGCCTAGCGGCAGGAAGCTGCACTGCAATCCCAGAGGTACGCAGTTCAAATCCACCAGATGCTCTGCTGGAGAAGAAGGGACAATCTTCTCCTGTACCAGTCAGATCTGATTTGACGGTACACACAAAAAATAATTTTTAAAAAAAATTAACGTTAATGCCTTACAGTTGAGAAAAATTGCATTACACAAGCTTCTAGACCTCTGAAGTAAGGAGGAGCAGAGAGATAGAGAGAGAGGGAGGGAAGAGGGGGAAGAGAGAGAGAAATGTTTTCTTAGGACTGCCCCAATTGAAAGCTTTACCCTTCAGAAGAAATTTTTCCATTGAGTACGTCTAGTCCCTAAGTATATGAAGCCCTCATGCTTCTTCATTGAAGGAACTTAGCCTTTTCAGACACAGTCATCACCATCAAGTCAGAACTTCGTCATAGCAGCTCCTCCAGTCTCAGCTTTCTCCTACTCAGCAGCTGGTGAAGTCGAACTGCCCGCCTTTGGGTTGGCAGCACAATCTCTTACCCACTAGATCACCAGAGGTCCTCACCACATAGACTTATCATGTATTTTTAAAAAACCACAAAGCTACATAATCATTTATGGACAAATATGTGTATTTCGTATTGTTTCTCTACTCATTGTCATCAAATCAGAACCAGCTCATGGCTGATGCTCCTTTGAGTTTCCGAGGCTGCCGATCGCATGAAAGGAGACTGTCCACCTTTGTTCGTCAGAGCTGCTGGTGGATTCGAACCACCAGAGACATAGCGTCTCCACCAGAGCTCCACTTTATTATTTAGAGTCCTGGAAACTGAAAAACAACCCAAGTATCTAGCAGTAGCAATGTAGTTCATTGGCTTCTTCTGTTATCTATAAAATGGCAATAAGAATGAAATAAGATTCACATGAGATTGATTAGGAAGAATTTCTTGTGCATAAGTTTGCGCTGTGAAGTAAGATCCCTCCCTCTCCAGCCGTCACATCACGTGGTACCTGGCATGTAGCCGGGAGAAATACCTGCCCACCAGTATTGCAAACACCAGCAGATTCAACCGTGGTGGACAAGTTTCAGTGACGCTTCCACGCTAAAACAGGCTAGGAAGAAAGGTCTGGCTATCTATATATGATTGTTGTTGTTGTTGTTGTTGTTGTTGTTGTGTGCCCTAGAGCCAGAACAACTTATAGCTGCTAACCTTCCAGTGCGTTTTCACAGGCAGTTAATCACATGGAAGGAGATTGTCCATCCTTTTTCTGCGGAGCCTCTGGTGGATTTGAACCACGTGTCTTTGGGATTGCAGTGCATTAGCCATGGATATAACAGAATATTAGCTATCACAGTGCTGGAGGATGCGCCTCCCAGGGTGGAAGAAACACAAAAAAAGTAGCTGTGATAATGGACTCTCTCAGATGAGCAGTTTGGAAGTTGGCAAAGGACCAGTCTTAGTTTCACGTGAGGTCACTGTGGGTCAAAGGAACTCAGCAACAAATGCTAACAGCCCCCAATGATTTTGGCCGATCCAGAGCATAAGGGATGCCGAGTTGGGAATATCCTGACGGAGGGGCCACACACCTCAAGATTCTGTGGGGTTAGGACCCACCCGTGCAGGGTTTCTGTAAAGCCGCACTCCTCCCTGGTGCCCATTGGCTTCATCCCAAAGTGCGTGGGGGTGGCCAGGGGGAGCGTATTAGACTCTCACTGACCCACCCACGGCGGCCAATTACTTTGTCTTTGCAGTTCTTTTTATTGTACTCCTGCTTCCAGATATCAAAGCACAGCACAAGAAATATAAAGCCCTCATGCTTTTTAATCAAAGGAACCTAGCACTTGCAGACATTTAAAGAAAAAAAAAAATAAAAGTAAATCCTGCAGCTTTCCATCTGGCTGCAGACAGAAAAGGTCTTCTTGAAAGTCAGTCATCTCAGAGTGTTTGGGTTTTTAAAAAAACTATTTAGATTTCCAGATCTGAGGAGAAGACATAAAAAAAAAAATTAAAAATCTGCCTGTTGACTTTACCCACCCTCAACACCGAGCCTGCCATGAAGTGGGTTTTGTTCTCTTCTCTCATAATTGCCATACCTCCGAGAAGCTGGTCTTAACATGCCATCAGTCACCAGAGCGGCAGATCAAAGGAGTCACGGAGTCACTACAGGCCACACAGTGACACACATCCATTTCCGCTCGAGGCAGCTGCAGGGGCCACAGCCCGCCCTGGAGCTGTCGTTCATGTGATTGAACTCGGCGGCCTCCCCCTGTAATTCAGGAAATGAGTTGTCTCTATCCGTGACAAGCATCATGTTCACACTATGTCAGGAGAAGCCAGCACGGTGTGGGGTTCCCCGGACACAGGGGTGTCGGCCTGACCCAGGGTTTTCACTCACACACTTGACCCTCACTCCAGCCTCTCTGACGCTGTCCAGGACTTAGACTGAAGCTGTCACGTGACAAGGTGTGCCTTCTCCCCTCTGTACACTGGGAATGTCTGCACGTAACATAACCTGAGGTGGTGGTTATGTTGCTGTTAGGTGCTGTTGCATTAAGTAAGACCTGTAGAGATCCCATGAAGAGCAGAGCTGAACCTTGTCCTAACCTGGGCCATTCTTATCATCCCTGACACACCTGAGCCCAGTGCCACAGTTGCTGTGTCTATCCATCTTGATGAGGGTCTTATTCTCCTTCACTGACCCTCCACCTTTCCAAGCTTGACAGCCCTTTCCAAAGAAGAAGGCATAATTTCTCAGAAAGAGCTGCTTAAGCCAGCTGGGCCTCTTGGCTTACTGAAGTGAAACAATGATGATTTTATTTTTACAACAGTGTGTGTGTGTGTGTGTGTGTGTGTGTGTGTGTGTGTGTGTGTGTGTGTTAAAATTTGCTCCCACTTTTGGTTGGAATATACCACGGACTGCAAGGAGAACAAACAGATTTGTCCTGAAGAGGGTGAAGCCAGGCTGCTCCTTGGAGGCAAGGATTCTGAAGCTCTGTCTGACATACTTTAGGCATGTCGCAAGGCAGAATCAGTCCTTGGCGAGGGACATCATGCTTAGGAGGGTGGAGGGACAGCATAAGAGAGGCAGACCCTCGATGAGAAGGATTAATTCAGTGACTGGGGTAAGAGAAGTAGGTGTAACAGACACAAGCTGGTGCAAGACAGAGCAGGATTCAGAGCTGTTGTACACAGAGTTACTGTGAATCTCAAGTAACTCCATGACACATAACAACAACAACAACTTTTGGATGTTAATTAAACTTTTATTTGTTTCTGGCACATAATCTCTACTGGACATGATTAAAGTGACTCCAGACTGTGGGGTGCAGCAGGAGGCCCTGGTCAGTGTGGGTGTGCCTTCCTTAAGATCAAGTGTGGGAATGCCAAAAGAACCCGCTTCTAAGTGGCCTGGGAGGTGCTGGTGAGGTTTTGTTATTTTGCATATGGTTAACCAGCTCGGAGGTCACAGCGCGAGGCCCGTTGGTGCGGCAGCTGGGTTTACACACTATTTCCAGATTGTTTGCTTTGGCCCCGAGCCATGGCTACATCGTTTTTCCATTTTGCATGTTTGACAGATGAAGAGTGGTGGGAACGGGGACTTGAAGGGGCAGGTCTGTGATTTCCCTTTTATTTACATTAAAGGGGCTTTTAAGAGACTAGAGATTAGGAATCACTCCAAACACAGTGTCTGGCAGTAAAGCAGCAGTCGAAAGAGCCAATGAGTTTGCAAAAGAAAAAAAATGCCCAGATCACAGGCAGTAAAGTGTATTCCTGCATGGTCCCTGAGAGCACCTGGCATAGCTCTGCAACTTCTGCACAAAAACAGGTTCCTATAAATGATGTTTATTGTCACATTCGAAGTCATATCCATGGCTGTGTGATGACAGGCGCCCAGGACAGGCAAACCATGCGTGTGTGTCCCACTCGTAGTCATGTCATGCTGATGTGTGCCCAGTGCTGGGTAGCTTTCCAGGGACCCCGGAACTGGCATCCTTAGATGCCAATTCTCCAAGGAGTTCTCCAACACAGAGTGTTTCGGGTTGGCCAAAACCCCGTCATCTTAAATGGTATTCACAGCAGTGCCCTTTGCACCTGGGCCAAGCAGGAGTAGGGGATAGTGGTGGTTCAGTGGTAGAATTCTCACCTGCCATGCAAACGACTCTGGCCAGTAGACCTTGTGTGCAGCACCACTGCTCTTTCAATAGAGACCTGAATGTTGGTATGAGGATCATGAACTGGGTTCAGCCGAGCTTCGAGGCAAGGACCTAGGAGAAAAGATTTGGCAATCTACTTCTGAAAAGTCAGGCACTAAAACCCCTCCAGATTGCAATGCATCAATCCTATTAGGCACAAAGTTCCCGTGACTCAGGGGCTGCCTGAACAGCTGAGTCCTGTACTTAGCTAACAACAGCTGATGTGGCCTACATTTACTTTTTTAGTGTTTTGCTTCTTAATAAATTATGTTCTTAAGAGAACAACATTGGAGGAAGATTCATCAACAATCTGCATTATGCAGATGGCATACCCTGCTTGCTAAAACTGAGGAGGACCTGAAACGCTTGCTGCAGAGGGTCAAGGACTGAAGCCTTCAATATGGATTGAGGCTCAATATCAAGAAAACAAAGATTCTCACCACTGGGCCAATTGACAGCATCAGGATGGATGGTAAAGAGATTAAGATTGTTAACAGCTTTAGTTTGCTTGGCTCCACAGTCAACACTCTTGGCACCAGCAGCCAGGAAATTAAAAGACGCATTGTGATGGGGAAAGTCTGCTGTTAGGAACCTCTCCAAAGTACTGAAGAGCAATGGTGTCACTCTAGAGACTAAGGTTTGCCAGATACAAGCCATGGTCTTTGCAATCGCTTGCTATGCATCAGAGAGCTGGACAATGACTAGGGATGATAGGAGAATTGATTACTTTGATCTGTGGTGCTGGAGAAGAGTATTGAATATACCATAGTCTGCTAAGAAAACGAACAGGTTCATCCAAGAGAGTGTTAAACCAGGCAGCTCCTTGGAGGCAAGGATTCTGAAGCTTTGTCTGACATACTCTGGACATGACCAGTCCTTGGAGCAGGACGTCATGCTTGGGAGAGTGGCGGGACAGCTCAGGAGAGGAAGACCCTCTATGAGGTGGATTGATTTAGTGACTGGGGTAATCAGGGTGGGTGTGTCAGAGACAGTGAGATGGGCACAGGATAGAGTAGGGTTTAGGGCCATTGTATATAGGGTTGTTATGAGTCGCAGGCAACTCAATGGCACATAACAATAACAACAACAAGAGAACAAACAGGTTTGTCAGAGAGAGGGTGAGACCAGGCTGTTCCTTGGAGTCAAGGATTCTGAAGCTTCACCTGACATATTTTGGACATGTTGCAAGAAGAGACCAGTCCTTGGAGAAGGAAGTCATGTATGGGAGAGTGGCAGGACAGCTCAGGAGAGGAAGACCCTCTATGAGGTGGATTGATTCAGTGACTGGGGTAATTGGGGTGGGTGTGTCAGAGTCAATGAGATCAGCACAGGATAGAACAGGGGTTTAGGGCTATTATTCATAGAGACACTATGAGTCTCAGATGACTCCACAGCACATAACAGCAACAAAAAAAAACATGTTAGAGGAAGGACAGCTTTAGTGAGCACCAAAAAACAATAACGAATTAGAGAGCCGAGCAGCATTAACAGAAAAAATTTGGTCGTACAAGTGTCCTTTAGCCCAGAGATATTTGTGTTTCTTTAATGAATGAATGTGGTAACTCTCACACATGGTGTATGGTTCATAAATCTCAAAGTCACACATCTATTAGGTCTTTCTATGCAGCTATTCCTGTTTACAGCAAACATGCTTTATCGTGATATTTTTAATGTTTGCTAAATGTGATCACTCACTATAGCATAGTGTTTTCTTAAAGGACGACTGGGAAAAGCGAACTCTGTCTCTTCCCCATGGTGGCCTTTGAGCCCACCCTCATCTACCAGGCTACCACGAAAGAAAATTTATTTTGAGGAATGAAAAGTGTGCTCAGGTAGAAGGTTTCCCTCAACTAACGAAAGAATAGTACAGGAAACTAAACATATATGTCAACACCAAATGCTGCCCTTTAGGTTAATCTAGTCTTATGGGTGGATTGAAAAGACAGGCTTCAAATCAACAAACATTTATGGAGGGCTGCTACCTGTCAGTCTTGAAGCCGAGCGCTGCAGCCCTAAAGATGTAAAAGACACAGCTCCTTTGAGCCTGAAAACATTTTCTCTGGCTTGCAAGTATTTCGCCAGGTCCTCCCAGACTTCCTGAAGCATTCCCTTCACCGTAGAACACTCCAGCCCTTCTTTTCGGCCGATCTCCTAATGCCAGGGTACACACAAGGCAAGGAGAAGTGGGTGGTTATAGATTCTCACTCAGTTTGGAAATTAACAGTGAGAGAGGGAGCAAGAGGTGCTAGACTGGGGTCAGAAAGCCTGCTGTCTAGTCTCAGGACTGTCACAGGTCACACAACCAGGAACCAGGCTCCTACCCTCTTAGACACTCAGTATCAGTCATTAAAATGGGTTGTTGTAGTGGCAAAGTTTAACAGGTCAGCAAGTAATAAATGTTGGAGAGGATGAGGTGAGAAAGGAACTCTTTTTACATTGTTGGTGGGATTGTAAAATGGTATAACCATTCTGGAAGGCAATTTGGCACTTCCTCAAAAAAGCTGAACATAGAAATTGCGTATGACCCAGCTATTCCACTACTTGGAATGTACCCTGAGAAAATAAGAACTGAGACATAAACTGAGATTTGTACACCAATGTTCATAACAACATTATTCACCATGGCAAGAACATGGAAACAGCCCAAATGTCCAGCCATAAACAAATGGATTGAGAAATTATGGTACATTCACACAATAGAATACTATGCAACACGCAGGAATAATAACTTTATAAGTTATTACCTGACTTGGGAGGGACTGGAGAGCATTATGCTGGTGAACTAACTCAGTCCCAGAAGGATAAATATTGTATAAAGTTATTATTGTAGAATGCATATATGGATGCAAGAGGGGTAGGAGAGGGTGGAAGCAGAGGGATGCGGATGTGTAGGGGGGAGGGGATTAATCATGGGGTTGTACAATTTGACAGGTGGGGAGTGAGGGAAACTGAAAGAAGCTGATTTTGAAAACAATGTATTAGAATTTTGTAAATAAACTAGTACAAAATTTTTAAAAGTGTATTTTTGTGAATTCTTGGAGAGAGAGAGGGAAGGGTTATGTAGAAACAAATTCAACTCAACTCATAACTGACCCTCCAGCAGATTTTCAGAGTCTGTAAATTGCCCAAGAGGAGATTGCTCATCTTTTTCTCTCTAAGAAGCTAGTGAATTCGAACCACCTACCTTTTTTGGCTTGGCAGTTCAGCTCCTATCCCACTAGGCCAGCAGAGCTCCCTAGACCATAGATTTTTACCAGTCACCACTGAATCACTTCTGACTTATAGTGGCTCTTCTGTGTCAGAGCATCACTATGCTCCACACGGTTGTCAGTGGTTTATTTATTTTGGGAGTAGATTTCCAGGCCTTTCTTTCTGGTGTCTTTGAGTGGACGTGAGCCTCCAACCTTTAGGGCAGCAAATTAATGTGTTAACTGTTTGCACAACCCATAGATTCTAAGTCCACAGTTACCGTTGTTGTCTTGGGGCACTATAAAATTAATGTCAACTTCTGATGACTCAAAGTAACAGAGTAGAATATCTCAGAGTCTTCTGGATGTAATCTTTGCCAGAATAGATTGCCAGGTCTTCTCCTGGAACCACTGCATGGGTTGGAACTACTAACCTTTCCATTAATAGCTGAGCACTTAACCATATGCCACCAAAACAAACACACTCACTGCCAGCCAGTCAATTCTGACTCACAGTGACCCTGTAAAGACAGAACAGAGCTTCCCCCAAAACTCCCAAAGCTAGAGATCCTTATGGAAGTGGATTCCCACATCTTTTGCCCATAGAGCAGCTGGTGGGTTTGAACCACTAACCTTTTTCTTAGCTGTACATGTTAACTTTCAATCCATAAAGCCCTAGGCTAAAGAAGGTTACACTGTTCTGATGGATGGTAGGACTATCATAGTCAACAATGATGATGACAACAGTCAAGAAATCAAAATGTGTGCTGCCCTGTAATGGACACGGGGCCATCACAGTCAACATTGATGATAACAGCAGTCAAGAAATCAAAATGTGTGCTACCCTGGGAAAATCTGCTGTCAAAACCTCCACAAAGGAATAAAGAGCAAGAATGTCAACTTCAAGACTGCAATGCAAATGACCCAAGCCATGCTCTTTTCAATTGCTTCCTAGGCATCTGAAAGTTGTATGTTGAATAAGAGTGGCAAAGTGAGTTGGGATTATCTCTTCTGTGTATACAGACATTGCGGTATGACTTAGACTTTCCTAATAAAATCTGAGGAAATGGCAACACTTAATCTTTTAAACTGGAAGCAGGAATGGCATCCACTTCCTAAACAACATGCCTCCAGAAACCCTATGAACTTTGATAAATGTTGATAGTTATAGAAAGACTTCAGGCTTTTTGTTCTTAGGGTCGCTATGAGTCATGCTCAACTTGAAGACAATCAACAACAAGAGAACAGTGTAGTGTATTAAGATTGGGTTCTTGGCCAATACTCCTCACTATACCAATGCTATCTTTTTGCAAAATTTTAATCTTTTAAGCATGATGGATTTTATGACATGACTTTTTCCTTTTCAAATGCTGTATTAAGATATCTATCTCATAGTCGACTTGTAGGCATGTACAACAACAACTGAAGCTGAGCTGTTCAGAACATTCTCTTCAAATTCTGATAATGGAGGAAGCTGACCCCACCCAGCAGCCTCCTGTTGACCTCATTTTATTCATGTTTCTTCCTCTACCAGAGTGAAGTGTTGGAGGTCATCTTTAGAACCGCTGCCTCCCCAGGGGAGGTTGAGAGCCCGGAAGTATCAGTCCTCACACAGCCCAACCTATGGCCACCTTTGGTCATTGTCCCGAGGGACAGACAATCTTTATTTTACTATTGAAATACAGAATTCGAAGACTTGTTTCTGTTCTGGTTTTCTTCCCCACCCTCCTTTTTGACTTCTGATCATTTCATTGCTTAAAACCAGTGCCTAACATTTGGAGGGAAATTTCTGTGATTATCATTAAAATAATGAAGGGATTATTTGGCCAGTAAGAAAAATGGAAGTTAAAAAAAACATCATGAACCCACAGCTCTGCTCAGCCCAAAGTTATTTATTAATTATAGGAGAGGGCAGAAAAACACCACATGCTCTGCACTGTCATTCAGAAAGGCCACTGAACCACAAACTACATGCTGTGATTCAGGAAAGCAGACAGCTTGCTGTGAAGAATGCAATAATCAGGCGTCTCTTGGAAATTTCCTATTAAACATGATCAGATACTGTCCTCTCCTCCACTTGGATGTCTCCACCCTCCAGACCCAGCCACGTCACGTTCAGATCTGAGATCTTTCTCTCATTGCTTTTGTTCATTCACTATGCATGTGCAGAGGACTCTGTGTTTCCCTGATTCTGTGCTGAGCTCTGGAGAGACAAAGGCAAATGGGAAGCATTGTTGTCATGCACAGTCTCAGGCATAACAGCTTTGGGAGGAGAATGGCTGGACAGTGGTTTCTGGGGACAAAATCCAGGGGAACTGTGCAAGGAGTTGATCGTGGCTCAGAGGCCTGCTAGACGTTTTCTTTGTCTTGGTTGAAATGCACATACACACATGCACATGTGCACACGCACACACCTGCTGTGAGTCTCAGATTTGGCACAACTGTATATATTCATGATAGGTGGTGCTGTGTGCTGTTGAATCAGAGCCAACTCACAGCTGACACTCTGCTGGGTTTTCAGAGGCGGTAAATCACTCAAGAGGAGATTTCTCCTCCTTCTTGTGCAGAGAAGCAGTGGTTTCAAAACATGTGCCTTCAAGTTGGCAGTTCAACTCCTTGCCATGAGGACACCAGAGCTCCCTCATGACAGATGGTATTTATTAAAGACTTAGCTCCATGTAGAGTATTGAAGGTCTTTTGTTCATAGGGTCACTATGAGTCATTTACAACTCAAAGACATTGAACAACAATAACAACAACAACAATATAGAGCTCTGTTGGCATAATGGACACAAAGTTATGCTACCAAACCCAAGGCGAGTGATTTTAATCTGGAGGCCTCAGGCCTGGTTAAAATTGTTTTTTGTCTAAAATTCTTCTAAGTGGTATAGCACTGGTCTGGTGCATTGCTATACAGAAGTAACTTGTGGTTGCTGTGATGCTAAACACTGTGACAGTGATGTGACAAAAGAGATAATGGTTACCCATGGCAGACAGTGTTTGGTGGAGCTCCCCGATTAAAACAAGCTTGGAAGCAGGAGTGGCATCCGCTTCTGAAATAGCTTGCCTCCAGAAACTCTATGAACTTGGAGAAATGATGAAAGTTATACAAGGGTTCAGGTCTTTCATTCAAAGGTTTACTATGAGTCACAGATGGCTATATATCACATAACAACAACCACCTTTCTTCAGCACAACAAGAGATGTCATTCAGAATTCACTGCCTCTGCCACTTTCCAGCCATGTGGCCTTGAATAAGTCATAGTCTCATTCAGCTATGTTCCCCCATTTATAAATTAGCCCTTAGTGGAACGTGATTGTGAGGATTAAATACGATTATGTATGTAAGTACTTCTGCTTTTGCTTTAAATCCACTCACTGCCATCAAGTCAGTTTTTACTTCCACTGGGTTGCAAAGCTGTAAACATTTATATGGAAGAGACTGCCCATCTTTCTTGTGAGGATCAGCTGGTGGACTGCTGAAGTTTGGGTTATGTAAGTCACTCTGCCACCAGAGCTCATGTCTTTACTGTGTACATCTAAATAGTAACTGTTAGCATAAAAGATTAGACTTAACTGGAACTGCCACCGCCTCTAAAGAAATCAGGTCACTGATTATGTAGAACAAGCTCGTGTCATGGTTCATGTCACTTGTACTTAAATGGCATAATATCACTTTGACAGAGTTGGTTACATATTCAGTCTCCTCACCAACTGCCCCTCAGCCCTTGCCACATAGGAAAAACAGACAGGCAAGAGAATTTGGAAGTCATGGACTCAAGTAGCCTCATAGCATTCGAGCCCATTACCTCATCATGATCAAAGAGAGATACATGCAGACCTGTCGTGCTACCCTTTATAACATCTCTCCAAAGTTTTACTGGCCTGAGGTTAATAAATAACCCGGCACGGCAAATCCACACAATTCATTTTCTAGGCCAACATTCTGCAACCAGTTTGTCTTAAAGACTCGGAAGTGACTTGGCTCTAGTTTAGAAATTCAATGGAGACTTTCCTTTGATATTTCTGTAATCTAGTTGTTTATTTGACTGAACTTCCTGCACATTATTTTTAGGACCGTTTGAGCCATAAACACCAAGCTGGGAGGCCTAGCAGACCCAGCTCACTTTCTGTAAAGATCAGTGCTCTTCGGTGTTAACTCCTTAGGTCCCTCTTGATGGAGCAGTAGGAAGGTCTTCTCTGCAGGCCCAGGACCTGACAGGCCCCACACCCTTCACAGGGTCGAAAGCCAAGTTCTTTCTCTTTGCTGTTTTTGTTGGGTGACATTGAGTGACCGTGACTCCTAGTGACCCTATGAACAATGGATCTGTACCTTACTCGATCCTATGCCTTCCTTGACTGGCATGTAAAATAACTCACTACAGGGTTTATTCTCAACTAGACCCAATATTTGGTAGAATAAACAATAACATGAACAATGAAAAATGGTTGAAGGGACGGCATCTCAAAATCCAAAGTTCTTAATAACTATCCGGAAGTCTCTATGTGATGCAGTTAATGGACCGCTCATGGAAAGGTTGACAGTTCAAGTCCACCTGGAGACTCACTTGGAGGAAAAGACCTTTTTCTACTTTGGAAAAAATCAGCCACGCCTGCGGAGCAGCGTTCTGCTGTGATACACCTGAGGGCACCATACACTGGAACAGACTCTCCAGCCATTTTTTTAGCAGTAGATGAATAGAGTTGTTCATGGTGCTGTTGTGTACTGCAGAGTCGGAACTGACCCATCCCTGACTGACGCTCCAGCGGATTTTCAGAAGCAGTTGAATTGCAGTGGAGGAGATTGCCCATCCTTCTCCCATGGAACAGCTGGTAGCTTTGCCTTTGGGATGGTAGTGCAGCTCCTTACCTCCAGGCCACCAGCGCTCCCAGTACTGTAGGTATCCATATACAGATTTCCAGAAGTCCCCATGTCCCTGAACGTTGATTTTCTGGCTATATCTCAGATAAAGCCAGATGAATCAACACTCAATTAGAAATGACTACACCATTTCTCTCTCACACACCATGAAAATCACAGCCAAATTGTCTCTACAGATAGGACAAAAATGTTAATTTCATGGTTTTTTTCTTATGAAACTTCATAGAAAGCATTTTTCTGTGATTTCATAATTGGGAATAGTTATAAACTAATTCTTGGAAAACCTGGGCAATATTTTTTAAAAAAATTATAAATGGAATACTTCGCAGCACACAGAAACAAGGATTCTGTAAATCACTTCCTAGCTTGGGAGGGTCTGGAGAGCTCAGTGAACTAACTCAGTCCCATAAGGGTAAATACTATGTAAGACCATTACTGTACAACATGTATGAGGATCCAGGTAGGGGAGGGGGGAGCAGAGGGGTGAAGATGGGGGAGGGGGAGGGTAATCATAGGGTCTCACAATTTGATAGGTGAAGGGAAGGGTGGGAAAAGGAAATGGGAAAGATCTGGTGCAAAAAAAACAATGTATAGCAACTTTGTAAGTTAAACCAGTATAACAATAAAAATTTTCCATTAAAAAATAGCAATATTTAATGATAAGTCTTTTGTTGAATGTTACAAAAGAAATTCTTGTCCCACCTTTGGACCAAGTCGCTGGGGCATCACAGCATGTTTTGTGTAATGTGTTACTGGGGTTTGAGGGACTCATAGATAACTCCTGTCTTCCCCTTCTAAACTCTAAATGATTGAGAAATACATGGGAGCCAGACAGGTGATCCAGTGTCTCTTTATTACCTCTGAAAGCTAGGTGGGATAGTGCGGCTTTCGTCGGAAGAGGCCTGGATTGCTAATATTCCTGGTACTCCCTCCTGAGTTAGGCAGACTGGCCAGCCAAGAGCCAGACGGCTGGGTGCTGGGGTCCTGCTAAGGATGCAGAAATCTGCAGCCCGGCCCCCTCCTCCAGCCAGGCAGTATGCTCCACCCCTCCCCCCCAGCACACCATCAGGAAACCCCTTCCCAGAACTTGACCCTGAAGATGCACAGGAGCATGAGGCCAGGGGTACTACTCTAGAGGGTCTCTTCCGTGTGGGTAGAGAGAGCCATGACCCCAAACATTGGCCTTTTTCCGGATTTCTTTCAGACCCACAGTCTCCTTTCCCAGATCCCTGTAGTATATCACACACTCACACACATTGCCATTAAATAAGAACCAACTCGTGGCTGACCCTCAGTTAGGTTTCCAGGGCAGAAAATCACATGGGAGATCACCCATCTTTCTCCCATGTAATGGCTAAAACGACTGGAACAGCACATCAGAAGAGAACTGCCAGAAGTCCAGGCTGGGTTTAGAAGGAGTCATGGTACTAGGAATATTGTAGCTAATGTTAGATGGATATTGCCTGAAAGCAGGGAATACCAGAGGAATGTCTATCTGTGTTTCATTGATTATGCAAAGGTGTTTGACTGCGTGGATCATAACAAACTGTGGCTGACTCTGAGAAGAATGGGAATCCCAGAATACTTGATCATGCTAATGGGAAAACTATACTTGGACCAAGAGGCAGTCATCAGAACAGAGCAAGAAAATAATGCATGGTTCAAAATTGGGAAGGGTGTATGCCAGGGATGTGTTCTGTCTCCATACCTTTTCAACCTGTATGCAGAACAGATGACACAACCCTGCTTGCTGAAACTGAGGAGGACTTGAAGTGCTTGCTGCAGAGGGTCAAGGATGGCAGCCTCCAATATGGATTGAGGCTCAATGTCAAGAAGACAAAGATTCTCACCACTGGGCCAATTGGCAGCATCAGGATGGATGGTGAAGAGATTGAGATTGTTCTCAACTTTAGTTTGCTTGGCTCAACAGTCAATACTCTTGGCACCAGCAGCCAGGAAGTTAAAAGACACATTGTGATTGGAAAGTCTGCTGTTAGGGACCTCTCCAAAGTACTTAAGAACAATGGTGTCACTCTGGAGACTAAGGTGCGTCTGATACAGGCTGTGATCTTTGCAATCACTTGTTAAATGTCAGAGAGTTGGACAATGACTAAGGAGGATAGAAGGAGAATTGATGCCTTTGAGCTGTGGTGCTGGAGAAGAGTATTGAGGGTACCATGGACTGCTAAGAAAACACAGATTCAACCTGTAGAGGGTTAAACCAGGCTGCTCCTTAGAGGCAAGCATTCTGAGACTCCATCTAATATAATTTGGACATGTTGTAAGGAGGGACTGGTCCTTGGAGTGGGACGTCATGCTTGGGAGGGTGGAGGGACAGCGCAGGAGGGGAAGGCCCTCTAGGAGGTGGATTGATTCAGTGACTGGGGTAGGATGGGAGTGTCAGAGACAATGAGATTGGCACAGGACAGAGCAGAGTTTAGGGCTGTTTTACATAGGGTTGCTATGAGTCGCAAGCAACTCAACAGCACATAAAAACAATGGCTAATGGATTCAAACTTTCATAGAGGCATGGCCTTTGTGTTAGCCACACAGCGTCTCTGTAGACTAGCTAGCACCCTAGCTCTGCCCTGGAGCTGACTACAACCCACAGAGTTCTGAACCCTGCCCTATCCTGCACCATCATTATGATCTCCTCGATGTTCAAGTCCATTGTTACAGTCACTGTGTCAATCCATCTCGTTAAGGGTCTTCTTCTCCTTCACTGATCCTCCATATTTCCCAGCATGCTGTCTTTTTCCAGGGACCTGGCCTTTCTTGACAATATGCACAAAATATGTGAGGCAAAGCTTCACCATCTTTGCCTCTAAGGAGCACCTAGTTGCACTTTTTCCAAGACAAATTTGTTTGTTCTTTGACAGCCCATAGGCTATTCAGCACACTTCACCAACACCACAGCTCAAAGGCATTGATTTTTCTATAACTTTTATTCACTGCCCATCTTTCAGATGCATACAAAACAATTGAAAAATACCATGTCCTAAATCAGGCACACCTTAGTCTAAATTTATATCCTTGCTCTTTATCACTTTTGAGAGGTCTTTGACAGCATATTTTCCCCAATGTAACATGTATTCTGATTTCTTACTGCTGTTACCATGGGTGTTAATTGTGGGTCCAAGTAAAATGAAATCGTTGACAATTTCTATCTTTTCTCCATCTATCATGATGTTGCCTATTGACCTAATGGTGGAAATTTTGCATCCTTGATGTTGAAATGTATCCATATTGAAGGCTGTAGTCCTTGATCTTCTTTAATAAATACTTCAAGTCCTATTCATTTTCTGCAAGCAAGCTTGTTATTTGTATAATACGGGTTGTTGATGAGTCTCCAATCCTGATGCCACATTCTTTTTCTATATAGTCCAACTTCTCAAATTATTTGCTTAGCATACAAATTGAATAGGTATGGAGAAAGAATACAGCCTTTCCTAATTTTAAACCAAGCAGTGTTCACCTGTTCTGTTCACACAAAGGAACACTGTAGCTTGGGTAAATGTTTGCAAAGCAAATTGCTTTTCCACGCAACAGTTTACACCTATTTTGTTTCATGGTATTGGTTGCAGCTTCCTCAGTGTAGCAACATTCTTCCCTCTTCCTCCCTATGTTACCTGTTTCTGTCCATCCCTCTTTCCTGTTCCATTCTATCTTCTGAGCTTTGGTTCTGGCAAATGCTGCCATTTTGGTCTCATACGTTTGATTGTTCTGAGGCCCATATTCGTCCTTGTGTTATTACCCTCATTATGGACCAAGCAATCATTTGGTTGAAAGGTCCTCTCAAGGGTGGGTTCTGTTCCAGACCTGACAGGTATCTAAAGACCATGGTCTCAGGGTTCCACCAGTATCTGTCCAACTAGTAATGTAAGCCTGTACTGTTTCTGATTTTAAATTTTGTTCCACATTTTCCCCCTTTTCTGACCAAGATCTTCTAGTGATGTTGCTGTTATATACCTTCAAGTCCGAACTGACTCCAGCAGGTTTTCAGAGGCAGTAAAATCACATGGGAATAGATTGCCCATCTTTCTCCTGAGGAGCAGCTGGTGAATTAGAACTGTGTGCCTTTGAGTTGGCAGCACAACTCTTAACCGCTAAGCCACCAGAGCTCCCTTCTGTTGTGATACTGTTTGTTGTTATTAGGTGCTGTCATGTTGAGTATGATGCATAGCAACCTGATGAACAACAGATATGAATCCTGTCCTATCCCGTGCCATCCTCAGAAACTCTGACACACTTGAGCCCATTGCTGCAGTCACTGTGTCAATTCATCTGGTTGAGGGTCTTCCTTTCTTTCTCGGACCCTCACCTTTCCAAGCATGGTGTTCCTCTCCAAGGAATAGCCTCTCTTAACAACATATCCAAAGTATGTGAGAAGAAGCTTTGTAAAAATCTATGAGGATTAGTGGTTCATAAAAGTAGTAACTGGAAGACCCTCTGGTGAAGCTGCTCTACGATCCTGAAGACACGTGGTTTGAATCCACCAGATGGTCCACTGGAGAAGGAGGGGAAATCTCCTCCTTTGCCTGTTGTATCTGATTGGACAGTACACAACAAGGGAAAACAAACAAATAAACAAACAAATAAAAATAGGTTGAAAGTTGTAACTGGGTACTGTCTAGTTGTTCTGGCCTCAGAGTACTAGGGACTGTGAAATCATGGTCCATTAATCCTCTGAATTAATTGTTTCTGAGTCTTCGATTTCCTTCACTCTTTGCTCTCACTGGAGAGAAGCCAAAAGCTGCATCTTAGCTGGCCGCTTGATAACTTTAGAGGCCCAAGCTGATACTCACCAAAGTAAGAGTGTCTTTATGGACTGTGCTATGCCAGTTGACCTAGACGTCCCCATGACTGTGGCCTAAGGACCCAAGGTCATTCTCTCAAACTATTTGGTTATGGCTGAAACATCTCCAGAACTTTGCCCTTGCCTACTGTGTACTATCCTTGAACATACACAGCATGCGTAAATACATATGTAGAAATGGCTCTGTCAAACTGCACACCTTCATCATCATTTTTTCCCCACATCTGTTCAGCTTACATGTCATGGACCTGTTTTAGACGGGCCAATACTACTACTGGGTTGTTGTTTTTCTTTACAGTGAGAAATCAACATTTTACACTCTATTTATTCTTTTAAAACATCAAGTATTTGCTGTTTATGAAATTTCTAGATATAGTTTGGAAATATCCAAATGTATATTTGGGGTTTTTTTCAAATAAGTAAATTTTAAATACTGTATACTCATTCAGTGAGGCCATTACTACTCAGAGATTTGTTTTTTTAAAATATTTTTTATTTTATTTTATTATTTTTGTGTGCATGTACCATCAAATCAGATCTGACTGGTACAGGAGGAGATTGCCCCACCTTCCCTAGCAGAGCATCTGGTGGATTCGAACCGTGCACCTCTGGGATTGTAGTTGCAGCTTCTTGCCACTAGGCCACCAGAGCTCCCCTTCAGAGATTTATTTTTAATTTCCAGAACTGCTATTGGAAGCTTAAAAAAAAAAAAAGTATCCCAAATACTCTAAAAAAATGCACACAGAAGCAATGATTTTGTAAATTACTACCTAACTTGGGAGGGACTGGAGAGCATTATGCTAAGCAAACCAACTCGGTCACATAAGGACAAATAACGTATAAGACCATTATTGTAGAACAAGGATCCAAGATGGTAAGCGGGAGTAGATGGGTGAGGATGGGGAGGGAGGAGCTTAATCAGAGGGTCGCACAATTTGATGGGTGGTGGGAGGGGTATGTAAACGAAAGGGGAAATATCTGGTGTGAAAAACAATGTATACAAATTTTGTAAGTAAACCAGTTTAAAATAAAAATTTTATTTACAAAAAAATGCTATGTCTTTGCCCTTTATGGTGAGTAGGACTTTGAAAATAGTCTTCTGGAGCTCTGCTTGGCAAATTTAGTTCAAATTTGGTAATAAAGGCTTTCGTTAAGAACAAGGTGGTCAGAAAGTGGTGAGACCTTGATTTAAGTGCCTCCTTCTGCTGGAATGTCTGTAAGAAGGCACAAGAGAGGCAAGATGGTTAGATCTTGCTGTTCAAGGAATGTGTAACTTATGTTGTTGTTGTTTGCCTTCAAGTCAAGCATGACTCTTATTGCAACCATATAAACAAAAGGCCTGAAGCCCCTCTACAACTATCAACATTTATCAAAGTTCATAGAGTTTCTGCAGGCATGTTATTTAGGAAGTGGTTGCCACTTGTGCTTCCAAGAGTAACTTATAGTTAACAATTACTTAGTGGTCAAGTTGTATGTTTCCTGTCACATGAAAAAGGCATTATGTTTAAGTGAGTAATGTTGCTGTTAACACTTAGAATATGATGAGAACTTTCATGTGTTGTTGGGTCCCATTTCTTCCTTCCACTGTGTGGCTACTCACTCATTGCCATAGAGTCAGAACAAACTCATGACCCTCCAGTGGTTTTCACAGACTGTAAATCCTACAGAAGGAGATTACTTCTCTTTATCCCAAGGATCTGCTGGTAGATTCAGACTGTCAGAGGCACCACTTTTGGGTTATCATTACAGCACCCTAAGGACCCACCACATACATTTCTGTAGGTGCTGCCTGTGTTATCCAGGTAATACTGATCCTCACCACTGTTGTTATGTGTCGTTGAGTCATTTGCGACTCATAGCGACCCTATGTACAACAGTCCTAAACTCTGCTCTGTCCTGTGCCAGTCTCACTGTCTCCGATACACCCAGCCCAATTACCCCAGTCACTGAATCAATCCACCTCATAGAGGGCCTTCCCCTCCTGCGCTGTCCCTCCACCCTCCCAATCATGATGTCCCTCTCCAAGGACTGGTCCCTCCTTGCAACATGTCCAAAGTATGTCAGACGAAACCTCGGAATCCTTGCCTCCAAGGAGCAGCCTGGTTTAACCCTCTACAGGCTGAATCTGTTTGTTTTCTTGGCAGTCCATGGTTGTTGTTGTTGTTAAGTACCGTCGAGTTGTTTGCGACTCATAGCGACCCTATGTACAACAGTCCTAAACTTTGCTCTGTCCTGTGCCAGTCTCACTGTCTCTGATACACCCATCCCGATTACCCCAGTCACTGAATCAATCCATCTCATAGAGGGTCTTCCCCTCCTGCGCTGTCCCTCCACCCTCCCAAGCATCATGGTACCCTCAATAATCTTCTCCAACACCAAAGCTCAAAGACATCAATTCTGCTTCTATCCTCCCTAGTCATTATCTAACTCTCCGACGCATAACAAGTAATTGCAAAGACCATAGCCTGTATCAGATGCACCTTAGTCTCCAGAGAGACACCTTTGCTCTTCAGTACTTTGGAGAGGTCCCTAACAGCAGACTTTCCCATCACAATGCATCTTTTAATTTCCTGGCTGCTGGTGCCAAGATTGTTGACTGTGGAGCCAAGCAGACTAAAGCTCCTCTTAAATGCTAACTCAGTCCTACAAGGATAAATATTGTATAAAAACATTATTGTAGAATGAGTATTAGGATCCAGGAGGGGTGGGAGAGGCTGGAAGCAGAGGGATGTGCATGTGTAGGGAGAGGGGGTATTAATCATTGGGTTGTACTATCTGATAGGTGGAGGGGGTGAGGGAAATTGAAAGAATTTGTTCAAATTTGTATTTGAGTTTTGTAAATAAACTAGTAGAAAAAAAAGAATGCTCACACAGGGAAAGTATTATTTCCTCTTATATAAAATAACTCAGTATCGACAAGTGCAAACAGATCTACATTTATTTAAAGTTTCTAAGAATGGACTGTGGCTTAGTGGTAAGGAATTGTGCTATCAACACAAAGTTACTTGGTTCAAATCCACCAGCTGCTCCATGGGAGAATGGCAGGCAATCTCCTCCTTTGTGATCTACTGTCTCTGAAAACCCATTGTTGTTGTACAATAGTGTACCATCGAGTCAGAACTGACTCATAGCTGACCGTCCAGTGGGTTTTCAGAGGCAGTTCATCATATGGAAGGAGATCCCACATGGCTGGTGGTCTCAAACCACTTGCCTTTGATTGCTCTGCAGCTTCTTGCCACTAGGCCACCAGAGCTCCCTGAAAACCCACTAGAGGGTCAGCGATGGCAACAAAGGGTGGACAGAAGGGAAGGGGCAACTCATTACCCAGGGGCCACTGAGCTTCTGATGAGGATGATGAACAAAATGTGGAAACAGATGGTGGGGACAGTGGTACATGGTGGTGAACACAGTTCACCTCGCTCTACCACAATGAGACAGGAAAGAATGATTGCTCACCTGTGACCCTGGTTCTCTTCCAGAGCATAGGAAACTTGGCAACATGACTGTGACCGTGAAAAAGGCCGTGCCCTCGCCCGAGGCCGTGCAGATCCTCTACCAGCGAATGAGATATGAGTACGAGTTCTACCACTACGTCCGGGAGCAGTTCCACCTGCTGAAGCGCAAATTTGGACTCAAGTCCCATGTCAGCAAGCCCCTCCTGAGACCCCACTTCTTTATTCCCACCCCCCTGGAGACCGAGGAGCCAATTGATGATGAGGAACAAGACGACGAGAAGTGGTTAGAAGATATTTATAAGAGGTGATGCAGCACTGGTGGCCTCCCATGGCACGAGCTCCCTTTCCAGAAAGTTTTATTTGTCTGTCTAGAGGGAAGGGGAGGGAAATCCTTAAGAGACTAAATTAATGCTCCGCTGCATTAACAAGAACAAAAACATTCCCACGTGTTGGGGTCGTTGGGAGATGCCCGGTTTTGCGGGTTTGGTTTGTTTCATTTTATTCTCTGTGTGTGTCTTGGCTGCTTGGCCCTTTCCCAGGCACTCTAGTTGGCTCCATCACCAGACATCTTGTCCTAAAATCACTTTTCCCCTCAGCAAAATGGGAACAAGGGAGGAGAATCTACTCTGTAGCCCAATAACTTATCATTTGTACAATAACTTGTAAAACATCACCTCAGTCGTGGGAGACATCCAGATTTGTACATTTCAGTAGATATACAAAACCACTTTAGAGACCAGGGCATCTAATCTAGAAGAATCTAAGAGGAGAAAGTAAGCCAGCCAAATGCAGACATAGGAAAAAAGGATGCCCTTGAACGAGTGGGTTCAACTCACGGTGGTGGATAGAATTCTGGCACTGGGCCATCACAAGTGCAATGCCCTTATTTCTGAAAGAACAAGACACTTGTGCCACCACCACAACAGTTCAGAGCCTTGAACCCCTTTACAAGGTCAAAGTGCACGACAAGCTGCTGTGAGGCATTCCATTTCCAAGTCCCATCCTCACAGATTGCCAAGGAGCCAGGCTGGGGGAAGGACATGCACCCATGGAGGCGTGTAGGTAAGGCGGGTAAAATCTGGAAGTGGTGCAGCATCTAGAAAGGCACTGGGTCTTGTCCTTTCCAGCCAGAGTGAAACGTCTGCCTCCCTGGTATTGCTCTAGATGGAACCAGTTTAGTTCCAGCATATGATATGTCTGGCAGAAGTTCTACCACAGAAAATGCATGATCGATTAGTTACCCACCTGAACCAAGTTGGGTGCCACTTGGTACCCTTCACCTTCTTGTCCCTTAAAAAACGCCTGATTTTGGTAAGATGGGGTACTGAGTTTTGGGCTTTGCTTATGGACCCTAACCTGAGCACCTTTTCTAGGGACACCAGGAAAAAATGTAGCAAGAACTTCTTCATAAGAGACTGCTTGGCCAGGTTTTGGAGTAGGTGACTGACCCCAGTGTGATCTGAGTAGATATTGAGCAGTTTCACTGCCCCCAAGTATCTCTTCTCCCCTCCTCCCACTCCCATCAGTGGCTGCCTGTCAATGATGCCTTGGTCCAGCCATTAGAAAGCTATCCTTTTGGGTTGTCAGGTGTTTTCAGTTTTTAAAAGTTCAAGGGCCAGCACATTCACCCTCTCCCTGGGTTGATAAAGTACAGCTAGCCGAGAAACGGGGGTGTAGATGCTGGAAGCAGAAGATGCAACCAAGAAGGGCACATGTGTTTTTTTGCTACTATATGCCTTTCCCTCCTCCAGCTAGCCTTCCAAGTGCACTAGCAGATATGAGCTGGGACTATTCCATGGTGATAATAACTCTGATTTGACACAAGCTACACATTCTCTACTTTTCAGAGACCAACAAGCCTCTCTAGAATTGTTTCCCTCCCTCGCTACCATTGGATGGTAGCCAAGACAGAAAGGAAGCCCTTTGGAACCTGTCGAGTGCGCACTAAAGCGGCTCTATCATGAGCAGTGTTGAGAAGGCACCACGCCCCAGGAGTCCAGTAGATACTGGAACCATCAGAGGCCAGCACTAGGCCCCATGTGGCCCTTCTCTCTGCCCTCCAAGAGTCGAGACAGAGAATTGATAAGAGAAATGTCCTTAGAAGAGGAAAGAGCCTTTGTCCTCTTCTGAGAGCCCAGGGCCTCTGATATGAAGGCATCCTTCCGAGAGCAGCCTGGGAACACAGCGATCATGTCCCAAACAAGAGCTACATTGTGAGTTCTTATGAAACGACATCTAAAGAGTAATGGTTCATTTAAATGCTGTGCAAACTCAGAAAAAGAAAGTGACGTTTCACCCTAATGAGGAGGAAAGGTTACATTTTCTCCTGCTGTTGGAATATTAGGACTGTTGGCCTTTAGGGGGAGAAAATGCATCTTCTTTTTCCAGGTTCACAGGGGCACTTCTCCCTACCTGTTTAAAGACGCAGACACCCAGCAGCGATCTTCCTGCAATGTAACAACAAAAGATGTGGAAGGACCAACTTGCAAAGCCCTGGTGTTATTTTGGCCCAGCCAACAGCCCCCAGATATCACCCCTCCTCCCCCAAAGCAGAGGCACTTCATCAGTTTATTTGAAGCACGTGACAAAGTTTCTTTGGCTCTGTGCCCAACACAGTTTGTAATTCATGAATGATAGTGTACATTTTACATAGTTTAATTTAAAAAGACATTATAAGCTGGTTAATCTTTGACTGCCTTATTTATTATAACCTTTCAGCACATTCCAATGTTTTAGTTACTCAGGAAGGAGTTAATTAAGATGATTTTATTTGGGTCTGATGGGTGTTTTTTAAAAGGAAAACTATTATTATGAACCATCAACCCACTTTCCTTGAGTGCCGTGAAAGGGCTTGTAATTTTTTTTTTCCTTTTCAAAGAAGAGAGGTGTTCGGGGGTGGGAAACAGTATTTGACATGGGTGGAAATTAAAGAATATATTTGGGACTGAAACATTAGCTTAGCTAAAACAAAAGCAATCTGTGTTTGAGATGAAGTGTTCCTTAACTTATTACCCACGTAAATAAATGAATATAAATTAATTGAGCTTTCCCTCCATTTTGTTAAAACAAGTTGAATGTTTTCTCCATTCTATTGATAGCTGGAAATAAAAGTATTCACAGCATCTTTCAATCTCCTTCAGTGATCAAGCCTCTTTTATTTTATCAAAATGTGATTTTGAAATTGTGTATTTTTTTTAAAAAAGTTATTCACTTTTATTCTGGATATCATATGGCATGAAAAAAGGTGGCTAAGAAGAACATTAACTTCTCAGTCAGTTATCCAGGTCTGTGTATAAGATAAGATACCACACACAGGCCTTACTGCTATCTCCACTAGCTAGTCTGATGTCAGGGAGCTCTGGTGGTCTAGTGGGTCAAGAGTTGGGCCGCCAATCCAGAGGTACTCCGTCTGAATCCAGTAGCTCAGGGAAAGATGGACAATCTCCTCCTGTGCAAATTACAGGCTCTGAAAATCCACCGAAGCCTCCACTATGCATCGTTTCCAACTCAGCAGCACATTACAGCAGAAGCAATTTGGTGTCAGAGGTCTGAATTGTCAATCTCCAATATCAGTTATCTATGAGTTACAGATGTTAGCTGTATCCTAGCATGTTGCTAGGAGAGGTTATTCATTGGAGAGATACATCATGCTTGGGAAGCTGAGGGGACAGTGAAGGAGAAAAAGATCCCTGACCAGGTGGGTTGACACAGTGACTGCAGCAATGGGCTTGAGTGTGTCAGAGATTGAGAGGGTGGCCCAGGATTAGATAGCGGTCAGATCTGCGGTGCAGAGGGTTGCTATGAGTCATACTCAACGGCACCTAACAATGACATGAGTGATAGTATGGGAGAAGATTCTTGAAAATTCCATGGACTTCCAGAAGAACAAATAAATTTGTCTTGGAAGAAATACAACCAGAGGGCTCCTTAGAAGTAAGGATGGGCCATACAGAATACATGCTGGCAAAACAGTGCCAATTATGAAAGGAGGAGAGACAAGAATGGAGGAAGGAGAAGTGTATGCTATTGAAACCTTTGGTAGTACAGGAAAAGGTGTGGTCCATGACAATATGGAATGCTTCCACTACATGAAAAATTTTTATATTGGACCAAAGATCAAAACAATTGAAACAATTAAAACTTTGGTACCCTTGCCTTCTGCCGCAGAAGGTCAGATCACTTGGGAGAAAGTAAATACTTGATGGCTCTGAAGAATCTGTGTGACTTGAGCATTATAGACCCATATCCACCATTATGTGACATTAAAGGATCATACACAGCACAATTTCAACATACCATACTGTGTCCAACATGTAAAGAAGTCATCCGCAGAGGAGATGATTATTAAACTTAGTTCAAAAGGAAAAACAAAGTAGTAAGGATGGTGAGACTGGGACTCACTGTCAGGAGGGACCAGACCCTGGGGTGGGACATCAAAGCTTGGTAAAGGAGAGGGTCCATGGAACAGATGGAGGACTTAAATGAAGTGGATTGATACAGGGGTTGCAACAATGATCTCAGATGTAGCAACAAATATGAGGATGGTGCGGGGCTGGGCACTGTTTTGTTCCCTTGGAGACGAAATCTAAGAGAATTAGCTCAGTGGCACCTGAGAGCAACAGCATCCCAGCTGTCTGCAGTAACACAGAAAAGGAAGACTATGCCTCATCTTGAGTGTCTGCCCTGATCCCTTTCTTAAACACATACAGCCTCAAAATCTGGAGAGTGCTGGCCTTCTCAGTGCATTTCAGCCAGAAATCGCTCCCTCCCTGAGGAATTTCACTGCTGCGTTCAGATGGAACATGAGAGACGCCGTGTATTTACAAGCAACCATCATTCTTTCTAGATAGTTGACACTAAATTCCAACTATATATGGCTTTTGTACAAATAGAATAATAAAATTTTGGTACCAAATGAAAGAAAAATCCATTGAGACCCCATATTTGAAGTAATAATCTCAAAAGCCTTATACAGCAAGTGATGAGCTGTGAGCTTACTTTCTTGTCGAGCTTGTTCTGTGCCCTGGCAAAACGGTCCTTGGCTGGAAGTGAATGGTCAGGGAAAGGGCCCTTTTTAAAAGCACCACATATGGAGTTGCTTGCTGGAGTTTGAAGTTCTTTATAAATGTGTTACCACCTGTGGAACTTTCCAAGGAGCTATTTGACATTTAAAGGAATTTTGGAGATAATAGTCTTTTTATTTATTTATTTGCGATTTAAGTGAAAAATCTGTGACACAAATTCTTTTCCCAGTTAACCATTCATACACATTTTTGTGTTATGCTATTACTTACAATACCCACAATGGAACTCTTCCCACTTCCTCCCTGTGATTCTCATTTCCATTAGTCCTCCTACCCTTCCTGCCTTCTGAGCTTTATGCCTGAGAAAATGCTGCCCTTCTGGTTGTCTGTGGTTGATCATTCATTGTAGGGAGTGAGCGCCTCTCTGCTGGTCCTGTTCACCTTATATTGTTGGACTGAGGATTGAGCCACAGGGGTGAGTGTTGTTTCCACATTTTAAGAGTGGCTAAGGCCCAGAGTCTCTGAGTTCTACTACTCTAATAATAGCATCTCCTAAAACAACAGAATGATGATCCATTGTTGTTGTTAGGTGTTGTCAAATGAGTTACAATTTGTTATGCGTCCTTTGAGTCAGCTGCAACTCACAGCTCTAAAGCCTGCCCTGTCCTGAACCAGTCTCACTGACTGTGACACACCTACCCCCATTGCCTCAGTTACTGTGTCAATCCATCTCATCTGGAGTCTTCCTCTCCTGCACTATCCTTCTATCCTCCTGAGCATGATGTCCTTCTCCAAGGACTGGTCTTTCCTGGATACGTGCCCAAAGTATGTGAGACAGAGCTTCAAACTCCTAGCCTCCAAGAAGAAATTTGGTTTTACTCTCTCCAAGACAGACCTGTTTATTTTATTGGAAGTCTATGGTATGTTCAAGACTTTCTCCAGCACCACAATTCAAAGGCATCAATTCTTCTGTCATCCTTAGTCATTGTCCAGGTCTCTGATGCATAGATAGTAATTGTGAGACCATAGCCTTGATTAGGCAAAACTCAGTCTCCAGATTGACATAGTTGCTTTTCAGTACTCTGGAAAGGTCCCAGACAGCAGACTTTCCCAATGCAATTTGTCTTTTGATTTCCTGATTGCTGCTGTGAAGAGTGTTGATTGTGGAGCTGAGCAAGCTGTAATTGTTAACAACCTCAATCTCTTCTCCATCTATCATGGTGTTGCCAATTGGCCCAATGGTGAGAATCTTTGTTTCTTGATGTTGAACTTCAATACATCCTGAAGACTACAGTCCTTGACCTTCTGCAGCAAGCACTTCAGTACTTCTTCAGTTTCAGCAAACAAGGTTGTGTCATCTGCCTAACGTAGGTTGTTGATGAGTCTACCTCCAATCCTGATTCCACGTTCCTCTTCATAAAGTCCTGCTTCCTGAATGATCTGTTCTGCATATAGATTGAAAAGATATGGAGACAGGATGCATCCCTGATTCACGTCTCTCCTCTGATTTTGAACCATGCAGTGTTTCCCTGCTTTGTTCTGAGGACTACTTTCTGGTCCAAGTATAGGTTTCACATAAGCACAATCAATCAAATGTCCTGAATTCCCATTCTCCTCAAGGTTAGGCACAATTTATTGTGATCCACACAGTTAAATATCTTTGTATAGTTAATGAAACACAGATAGATATTCATCTGGTACTCTCTGATTTCTGCCAAGATCCATTTGACATTAGCAATAATGCCTCTCATGCCACAACCTCTTCTAAACCCAGGTTGTATTTCTGGTAGTTCTCTTTTGATGTACTGTTTCAGTCATTTCTGGATGATCTTCGGCAGGATTTGCTAGTGTGTGATATTAATGATATTGTTCGATAATTTCCACTCTCTGTTGGATCATCTTTTTTTGGAATGGGAATAAATATGTATCACTTCCAGTAATTTGGCCAAATAATTGTCCTCCAGATTTCTTGGCACAACGTGGCAAGCACATCCAGGACAGCATCTGTTTGTTGAAATATGTCAATTGGTATTCCATCAATTCCTGGGGCTTTATATTTTACACAATACTTCAAAACAGCTTAAGCTTCCCCCCTTCAAAACAACCTAAACTTGCTCGTTCGTCACCATTGCCTCTTGATCATGTTGTTTCCTGAAATTCTTCTGTGTCAGCCAATTCTTTTCAGTACACTGACTCTGTATACTCCTTCCATCTTCTTTTAGTCCTTCCTGAATCATTCAGTATTCTGCCCATAGCATCCGTAAGTATTGCAACTCACAGCTTGAATTTGTTCTTCAGTTCCTTCAACTTAAGAAATTCTAAGCCTGTTTGATTTTTCTTTTGATTTTCTGACTCCAGCTCCTTGCACATTTCATTATAATACTTTGCCTTGTCTTCCCAAGCTACCCTTTCAAATCTTTTATTCAGCTCCTTAATTTCTTAATTTCTTCTCTTTGCTTTGGCTTCTCAGTGCTCTAGTGCAATATTCAGAGGTCCTTCTGTTTTCCATTTTGATCTGTTCTTCTTCTTCCTTCTTTGCAATGACTTTTGCATACTTCATGAACGATAGTCTTGATATCTTTCCACAGCTCATCTTAGCAACCTGTAAACGGCAGGTCGAAACCTTCCCCTTTCTTTCAGTATCTCCATCATGTCCACAGTCTCCACCATGCCCCTGGCTGTGCTGCAGTCACTGTGCCATTCCATCGCCTTCGGAATCCATAGGTATTCAGGGAGGAAAATAGCCCTGTTAGGTGAAATTCCCCTCAAGTGAAAAGAAAGGAGATTTCAAAACAAAACAAAATTACTTCACATCTGAAACTGAAAAAACCTGTTTTGAAACAAAGGGGGAAAGGTACGTTGAGTATCCTACTATGAAAAGAAGGCCGATTCTGGCTAAAACCGACGTGAAGTGTCTGTGAAGCAGAGCACGTGACCCGTCTCGGGTGTAGTAGTGGTCTGATGGCAGCACAGCCAAGCAGAGGAACCCGCTCTGTCCAAGCCAGTAGAGACTAGAGTCACTGCCAGGTGATGGTGGGCCCGGCTGTGGGAGAGAAGAACTGGGTGTCACAGTATTATGACTAGGAACAAGGCAGGCACGAAACCGCAGGCCTTCAGAGCTGCCGGGGAAAGTGAGCAACCTCCGTTCTGTGTTCTCACTGGAGACGCAGGAATCTGAGGCCCAACCTATACACGCCTTCCCATCAATTCCGACACATGGCGGGGCCCTCACTGAGTTTCTACCACTGGGTTCCCTCCACTGAATTCCTTCCTTGGATTTCCTCCACTGGGTTTCCAAGTGTAAATATTTTTGCATTGGGACTTCGCTTAATGTTAGAGTATCTACCAGATTAACACTTTCAGATCATGATATAAAAATATATAAAATCCCCCAATATGTTTTTTCCCAATTAAAAAAAATATGACAAAAAATGCAAGAGAATAAATTTCTGTTAAATAATATATATATATAATATCATGATATAGAAATCGCTCCCTCCCTGAGGAATTTCACTGCTGCGTTCAGATGGAACATGAGAGACGCCGGGTATTTACAAGCAACCATCATTCTTTCTAGAT
>NW_006399852.1:1236222-1251866 GCF_000299155.1 Elephantulus edwardii | reverse complement strand
ATATATATATATATAATATCATGATATAGAGGCAAAGTTCATCACTGACCTAGAATCTGAAGTGGAAATGATGAGGAACCTTCAGTCTCACCCCATCCCGAGAACCAAATGGCATCTTCTCTTGGCAGTCAGGGCTGTAGGAGCCTTTCCCACTAGGAGAAGGCATGATGGCTTAATCACACAAGTCTGCAGAGGTAGATGTCAAAACAAATGCCATTTATTCTAGATTGTTTTCTCTACTCAAAAATCACAGAAGCCTTCTTGGTTTTTACAAACAGATTTGGGCCCTGTCAGCCTATCTTAGGCTCTAGCATTGCTATATGGGTCAAGTCATCCAGAAAACACTAAGGATTAAATAGGAAACTCACACACACACACACACACACACACACACACACATCCCTCCCTTCAGGACCCCAAGAGTTGCTTCTGTTTCGTTTTGTTTTCTCCTTAAAGACACAGTGAAAAGGCATGGTCACCTTGCTGTGAGGCATTTCTGGGATCCTCACCTCCAAAGACAGGGTCAAAACGAGGCTCATAGAAGCCACTTAGTGCAAGCCTGTGCTTAGGAAACCAGAATGAGAGGCCCCCGCAGACCTCCTCCTTCCCAGCTGTCCCTCACCGACCAAGGCCTTCCTGTCAATGGACGGCAGCCTCAGAGCTCTAGCCATGCTCCTTCCCCAGGGACACACAGCCCCACACATGTCTCACAGCTCACAGTACTGGGAACTGACCACTTGTGCATTTGGGATTTCATCTTGTAAACATGGGGATTCCCTTTTAAAAAAATGGGGGGGGGGGAATCACCATGTGAAGGAAAAATATGAGGTAAGTTGTTCCTTTTGGAGCCTGGGCCTGTGTGTGCGGCTAGCTTCAGTCTGGCTTTCACCACTCTCTGCCAGAACACCTCAGACTTGACCTCTTCTCCCTGCCCTGAGCGGGGACAGGCTGTGTCAGGCACAGCGTAGGAGGCCAGGCCGTGGGACTGAGGGGAGAAAGGGTCACAATGCAAAGTCCCTGAGTTCACATCTCAGTTGCTCTGTGTCATAAGCCTTAGAGTCAATCACTTGACTCTCGGCACTTGGAGTGAACCCATCTAGAAAGTGCTAGAGAGGAAGCAAGACACCCTCTAGATAAGAAGAGTTGACTCTGCATAAACCACATCCCGGCTACTACTTACCTTCTAGAGCACCTGGGAGATACAAATGGTCAACTCCACCTGCTGATAATCACAAGGTAGGAGGTTCGAACTCATCCAGAAGCACCTCAGAAGGAAGGTCTGGTGGTCTGTGTCTGAACGGGCAGCCGTTGGCAGCCCTATGCTGCACACACAGTTCCATTCTAACACACGCTCTCACCTTGCATAAGAATCAGCTAGATGGCAACTGATGTGACTCCCTGTGTGCTCAGAACCCACGGCCACAGGCTTTTCTGGCCAAGAGTTTGTTTCCCCCACAGAAAACACGAAAGCAGGGTGTTTCCCACAATTCTAGCTCTGGATGCCCAACCTCTCTCAAATCTTCAGGGGCTGTTGAACAAGCACATATCATAGAAAAGAGGGCTTTGAAAATGAGGACTGAGGCACAATCTCACAGAGAACAAGACTGGAGGCCCTGCTGGTCCTCACCTTGGCCTCATTCCTGCTGCCTCACTCACCATGCTGCTTTCCAAACAAACCACTCTTCGGATTTCCATTTTCCCCTAACATGCTCTTCATTTTGAATCCTCCAGTTTGTACTAAATGCAGGCTTTCTATCATTCCTTTGGTGTACTTTGTGTATCTGTCATCCATTTAACAATAATGAGAGCCTGAGACATTTCAGAGAATCAAAGACCTTTCCAAGTGATTGAGGAGCAATGATGTTAGTTTGAGGACTAAGGTGTGCCTTATTCAGGCTATGGTCTTTTCAATCACTTGCTATGCTGCTGAAAGCTGGACATTGACTAAGGATGACAGAAGAAGAGTTGATGATGCCTCTGAGCTGTGGTGTTGGAAAAGAGGACTGAATATCCCATGGACTGCTGAAAGAATAAACAAATGCATATAGCTAGAGTGCTCCTAGAAAGCAATGATGACAAAGCTTGACCTCACATACTTCAGGCATCTTTCTAGAAGAGGCTATTCCTTGGAGAAGGACTCACGCTTGGGAAGATGGAGAGATCACAAAGAGAGGACCGGCCTGGCGGATTGACATAGTGGCTGCGGCAATGGGCTCGAGTGTGTCAGAGATTTTGAGGATGGCTTGAGATAGGACAGGGTTCAGATCTATTGTTCCTAGGGTTACATATGAGTCTTATTTGACCAATGGCAACTATTAACAATAAGACATTCTAGAAGATCTCATGGCCTGAGGAGTTGCACTACCAACCCAAAGGCAAGAGGTTCAAATCTATCAACTGCACTTGAGAAGAAAGATGGATAATCTCCTTCTGTGTGATTTATTGTCTTTGAAAACCCACTCAAGGGTCAGCTTTGAGTTGGGTAAAACTCAGAAGCACGTAACAGAACATCTTACTTGGGTCCACAATCAACACTTGTGGTAGTAGCAGTTAAGAAATCGAATGACATTGCATTGGGCAAATCTTCTTCCAGAGATATTGTTAAAGTGTGAAAGAATAAGGATAACACTTTAAAGACTAAGGTGCGCCTAACTGGAGCCAATGGTAGGTTCAGTTGCTTCATGTGAATATGAAAGCTAGACAAGGAAGAAGAACGAGCAGACATGTAATAGCTTTGAATTGTGGTATTGGCAAAGAGTATTGAATATGCAGTGGACTACTAAAAGAACAAGGACATCTGTGTTGGAAGAAGAAAAGTCGGAATGCTCCTTTGAGCATGTTATCAAGAGGGGCCAGTTCTTGGAAAAGGACATCATTCTCGGAAAAGTAGGGAATCATAGAAAAAGAGGCAAGCCCCGCAGTGAGATAGTGACACAGAGACTGCAACAGTGAGTTCAATCAAGCCCAGCGTAGGCTGTGAGGGTGGCACAGGGTGGGACAGTTTTCTCCTGTTGTGCAGAGTGGCACTGTGAGTTGGAGTTGACAACACATGGCACCCATGCGGTTTAGTACAGGTTGTAACCTGATCATATGAAACACTGTGTTGACAGGGCTTTAGTTTCTCCTTCTCAGGAGTGGTATCATTGGTGAGATCCAGTGTGAGCAGTCTGGGAGTGACTTGGAAGCTGGTATCATTTCTTGAACAATGTTTCTGGCCTCTCCATGGGTTGAGAGACTTGAAAATGTTGCAGTAATAATATTTCACATGCAGTAGAAAATTCTGACACTGGCCACTAACATCTTAATTGCCCCGCTACTTGTGGATTGTACCAAATTTACTCTTTCTTTTTCTCCCTTGGCTTCAGCTCTCTTCATAATTGTACTATGTCTTTGATGGCAAATAGGTGGAATTTTAATCCATGATTCCCAAAGGAAAATGCACAGACCAGACGTGTGAGGCGGACATTCACACAAAAAAAAATCATTGTGTTAAATGATTGGGTGACACTGCAGTCCATAATAGTACTTTCTTGGAGAGACTCACAGCACTGAGGAATGCCAAAGGCTCTGAGAAGTCCTGCAGCTTAAAATAATGAGTATTCTTATAGAACTCTACAGTTCTAAAAATTCTGGACCCTAAGACACCTCCTTTTTTATTTAGTAAGACCTATCAATGTTCTATACAATATATCCAGTCATGGTCTTTGCAATTACTTGCTATGCATCAGGGACCTGGATAATGACTAAGGATGATAGAAGAAAAATCAATACCTTTGAGTTGTGGTGCTGGAGAAGATACCATGAACTGGCAAGAAACAAACTGGTCTGTCTTGGAGAGGGTGAAACCAAGTTTTCTCCTTGGAGGCTAGGATTTTGAAGCTCTGTCTTACATACTTTGGGCATGTGGCCAGGAGGGACCTCTCTTTGGAGAAGGACATCATGCTCGGAAAGGTGGATGGACAGAGCAGAAGAGGAAGACTCTGGGTAAGATGATTAATACAGTAACTAGGGCCATGGAGGTAGCAAAGTCACTGAGACTGGCTCAAGACAGGGCAGGCTTCAGAGCTATTGTGCAAAGGGTCGCTATGAGTTGCAGGCAACTTGACAGCCCATAACAACAACATCCATGTTCTATACAACTAGTGTACTGAACTTTATCCTTGGCAAAACAAGGCTATAAATTAAAGGGCCCCGCCCCCATTGGAAGAACGTCTTTCCTCTATGGTTTGTTGAACTTCTAAATGGTGCTTGCCCACTATCTAGGGATGGGAACACTGCCTGAACAGAAAATGTCTTTATAGCTTATTTGAGGAATGTCTCTTTTCAGATTATTTCTATTTTGATAAATAAAACATAGAGGCAAATAATATTTGTAGTAAAATATTTTACAAGGAATCATCTTTCAGTTCTGTTTATTCTCCCTAACTGCATTCCCTTACTTCATGAAAGGAAGACTCTCAACAACATGGACTGACACAGTGACTGCACCAGTGGACTCAACAGCAACAACGTGAGGCTGGCACAGGACTGGGCAGGGCTCACATCTGAAGTTCACAGGATCACTGAGAGTTGGGACCAATTCAATGGCATCTAACAACAATATCACTAGTTAGTAGTGATGTTAGGATTAGGCTTTGGATTAGGGACTCTGAGAGGAGGAATGTGACTCCAGGATCAGAGGAAGATTAATTAATAACCTTTGTTATGCAAATGACACAACTTTTCTTTCTGAAAATGAGGAGGACTTGAAGCACTTGCTGGAGAAGATCATAGAATACAGCCTTTAATATGGATTGCATCTCAACATGAAGAAAACAAAAATTTACACCACTGGACCAATAGGTAGCATCATGACAGATGGAGAAAAGAGTGAAAACTGTTAACAACTTTATCTTACTTGGATCCACAATCAACACCCTTGGTATAAGCATCAAGAAATGAGGAGGCATATTGCACTGGGAAAGTCTGCAGTTGGAGACCTCGCCAAATTATTGAGGAGTGATAATGTCACTCTGAGGACTAAGGTGCGTCTGATTCAGGCCGTAGTCCTTCCGATCACTTGCTATGCATCTGAGAACTAAAGAAGAATTGATGCCTTTAAGCTGTGGTGTTGGAGAAGAGTGCTGAATATCCCATGGACGGCCAAAAGAACAAACTTTTGGAGAAAGTGCAGCCAGAATGCTCCTTTGAGGCAAAGATGATAAAGCTTCACCTCACATATTTTGGGCATATTACTAGAAGAGGCTGTTCCTCGGAGAGGTAAATCAAGCTTGGAAAAGCATAGGGTCAGCAAAGGAGAAGAACACCCTCAACCAGGTGGATTGTCAGGGTAATAGCATCGATGGGCTCAAGTATGTCAGAGATGATGTGGATGGCACAGGATAGGATAAGGTTCAGATCTGTTGTTCATGGAGTTGCTATGGGTCATACTCAACTTGAGGTCATCTAACAAAAACATCAGGGAGCTCTGGTGGCCTAGACCACAGGGAGTTACTCTGCCAACCCAAAGGCGGGTGGTTTGAATCCACCAGTTGCTCTGAGAGAGATAAATGGGCCGTCCCTCCTGTGTATTATTTTTTTTTCCATCCTCTGAAAAACCAGTAGAGGATCAGCTATGAGTCAATTTTAGCTCAAGGACTACGAGGTTTTTTAACAACACTTCATGAAATAAGTTTCAGGGAAGTGCCAATAGGTTAATATGGTTTGTTGCTAAAAAAAAATGTTGGAGTTCAATTCCACCCAGAGGCATTGTGGAGTAGAGGCTGTCTGTCTCCTGAAAATGTATTGCATAAGCTCTGCTTTTACAGACATGGTGCCACTCCAAGTCAGAATTGTCTTAACTGTACCAGACTGGGCTGGACTTCCTGAAGAACCAGCAACTCTTTGAAGTAACTCTTTGGTCATTTTGTAAGGTTATTTGTTGTTGCTGCTGACTGCTTTCAAGTCAGAATCAATCACAGCTGATGCTTCAGTGGGTTTTCAGAGGCAGTAAATCCCATAGGAAGAGACTGCTCACACTTCTCCCTCAGAGCAACTGGTAGATTCGAACCACATGCCTTTGGGATGGCAGTGTAGCTTCTTACCCGTAGAGTACTAGTACCTCGAATTAGTTTACTACTTCTGTCATGATCCGTGCTCAAATCAGGTGAAATAAAGGAACTCTGTTCCCATTTCTTTCCTGACGAGTGGTGGGTTATACATTACAGAATAAAAACTGGGGTTTCCTTGGATAAGAATATTTGCCCCCAGCTTTTGCACAAGGAAGCCTGGGTCGCTCCGTACACTAGGGGGAGCCGTATCCATAACAATTTACTCAAGAAAGTCCAGGCTCTTCCAAAGCTAACTCCCCTCCTCTATCTATCTGCTTGTTTCCCTTCAGTGATTTAGAGCTGTATGTCCAGGAGGGAAAGTCAGTATATATTTAAAACTCAATGTCAGTCAGCTGAGAGGTATCAGTTTTAGCAAGCTATAGGATCTGGTTTGAATTTGTTGTTATCTTAGTTAATTTAAGATGATAATTATTTTTTTAAGGTTTGGGAGTGAATTCTTTTTTAAAAATTATTAATGTAAAAAAAATTATTAATGTAAGTTGTGTGCCATGTATATACATTTTGTTTTATACAATCTTCCATTTACTCTATACTTTGTTTATGTATATTGTGAAGTTTCCCCCTTGACAATCATCTTTTTTAAAAAAAATTAATAAAAGTTTACAGAGACTTAAGGTTTCTATTCATTCATTGTTGCATTTTTCTCCCTGCCCACTCACTCCCCCCTAAATCACTTTTCTCCTTGAAAAGTAAAAGAAAAACTCTTTCATTGTTGCTTTTTACCCACCCTCCCATATTTCCATTTGTGGTACCACTGTGGCCTGATGTGTTGCTATGATAGTGAAAGTTGTGCCAGGAGTATTCCAAATACCAGCACACTCCTCATGGTGAACAGATTTCAGACTCAGACTCAGAAATCAGTCAATGAAATTCGGTGGATCACAACAGAATATTGTCTGACATAGCTAGAAAATTAGTCCTCTGCTTGGATGGCACTCAAAATAGACAGTGGCTGTGACAATGGACACGCACATACCAAGGAGTGTGTTCTCTCCTGTAGGACACCAGGTCACCATGGGTCAGAGCCACCACAGCTAATGACAGACAACCCTGGATTTGGCAAACCTGTCTTTCTCAGGTAATCCAGCCTGGTTTGTGGGATGATAACATCACCTGGTTAACATTCTACATTGATCATCAAGAGGTAGCCTGTGCAAGGACTTACTGGTTATTGTTGACCTTCAAGCAACACCATCATTGCAGCTGTAAAGGGAAGCAAAAATTGGATATGATAAAAAAGGAAGAAGTTGGGATATGTGAAGAAAGCAACATTGTCCAGTTATCCAGTCCATTCAAACTAGAAAAAGATTTTAAAAACTCCTAGTTCTTTTTTAACGTACAAAAATTTAATTGCATAAGTTTGTTGTTATTGTTGTTGTTGTGTACCATGGAATAAGAACCGGCCCATAGCTGACCTACCAGTGGGTTTTCAGAGGCAGTAATCACACGAGAGGAGTTTGTCCATCCTTCTCCCACAGAGGAGCTGGTGAACTCAAACTGCCTGCCTTTGGGATTGCACCACAGCTTCTTGGCCACTAGCAGGGAGCGGTTGCGGAGATTCAAGAAAAAAAGATGGTTCCATGTAAGAACTGAGCTACACCTTGAGAGATAGTAGGATTTGCAGAAAATAGCAGGGTATGTTTAAAACAGGGAAAAGGTCATACTGTTTTCTTAACAGATCTGCAAGAAAGGCATTGTCCTCCATGCTGGTATAACAGGAAATCAAGGCTCCAGGTTAACCAGTGAGCTGTGTAGCATAGTAAGTTATAACCAGGATGCATGTCTGATTATAACACCCCTGCTCTTTTCAATGCTTGTAAAAGGAGAAGTAAAGTGGAATCTAATTGTCAAGGAATTTGGAAGAAATTTTTTTTTTCTTATACTAAGGACAATGAGGAAGACTCAGAGCTTTCAGAGAGGAAAAGTCTTGAGGAAGCAGTGAGCAAGTCCTGAGGAAATACAGGAAAGAGTTTTTCAGTGAGAAGGATTTACACAGTGGCTGCACGGCAGGAATTCCATGGGCAGGGTAGGAGGCAGCAGTATTTTAACAGACTGATTATCCTTTCTTGATCCCATCTCCATCCCTACCCCCATCCACCTAGATAATAATAGCCAAATGAGTGTATCACCTGGGTTCCACTGTCTATGGTTTCACAGTTGGGGTAGGCCAATAGGTGGTGCAAAGGGGATGAGGAGCACCTGAACAGAATCTCACTTCTGACTGGTGTAGTAGGTGAGAAGTGAAGCAAAACTGGGTGCAGAGTTCGCTCTCAAGGCTATGGTCCTCCTGTGTGGTGCCTCAGACAGGGAAGTGAAGAGGTGGCCATGGGTTTGGAGAAGGAGGAGAGCAGAAGCCAGAATTTAAGGGTGGTTCCAGGTCTGATTTCAAACCTTGAAAGCTATGCACTGCACAATAGTGTTTGATAAAGAAGATCTTTTAGGGGTTGAATCAATCAAAAAGGAGCCACAGGAAAAAACTAAACCCTATCTCTAGTATTTCAGTTTGGGTAGAGACATGGGTGATATATAAAGGATGGTAAGGTGAGGCACCAAACCATTTATATACTAACTTTCTAAATCAAAACAACCTACCCTCCAGAATCCAACTGGTTCACATAGTAGGATCCCAAACTGGAGACCCTTAGTTAGGGCCCAACTGACTTTTAAATGCAAAGGCCCTCCCACCATGTACTGATTGATTTAAACAAGAGGATTCCAGCCCACAGCTAATTGTTAACTAAATTTAAACATCCAATCAACTTACACTTGACTTGTTAATGAAATAAAATATGACAAAACAGTATATGCCCAACTTTCAATTAAATCAAAACAACCTACTCTCCAGATTTCAATTGATTCATACAAGAGGCTGATCATTTTTATTTCATTAACAATCAAGTGTAAGCTGATCGATGGTTTGGATTTCGTTAACAATAGCTGCAGGGTGGAAGCCTCTTGTTTAAATCAATCAGAACTTGGTTTTGTATTTGGGGAGAACACTGTTCTAAGTGGTACAGCACTTGTCTGACAGTTTGCTGTACGAGGTAACTTATGGTTCTTGTGATACTGAAAACTGTGCCACTGGTTTGTCAACTGCCTTAAGGGTTACCCACAGTGGACAGTGTTTGGTAAAGCTCCCAGTTAAGACAGACTAAAAAGCAGGATTGGCATACACTTCTTCAATAATAGTCCTTTGAAAATCTTATGAATGCTAGAGGAATGAGGATAGTTACAGTAATATAGTGGTAGAGCCCAGATTCTAATTCAGTTGAAATGAGGAAAACCCAACAACAAACATAGTTTAATAATTTGAACATGGAATGTAGATAGCTTGAATGTTGCAAAACTGGAAATTGTTAAAAATGAAATGGAAAGCATGAACATCAACATACTAGACGTTAGTGAGATGAGATGGACCAGCTTTGGCTACTTTGAATCAGATAATCATATGGTATACTGTCACTGTCCATTCACTGGCAACAAACAGTAACACCTTGATGGGGATAAGCACGACAGAGACACACCACTCCAGAAGCCATTCAAAGAGTCAGTCCAGCTCAACTCTTTTTGGGGCTGCAGTGCACTTATATACAAGCAAGTAAACAGGAAGACAGGATAGGGTGGGCTTGCAGATGTGGGACATGCGGATTGGATAGGAGAACCTCAGCCTTGTGCAGGCTACTCCCAGCTCAACAGAGGGGGCAGCTGTCTTCCCAGGTGGTGAGCTTTCTCAAGCCAGTACGGCCAAATACAGGAGAGCTTTTCTACCCCATATTAAAGGCCATTGGGAGGCTTGCACTTATCCAGAGCTAGGCGATCTGTCCTGCCCAGAGGCCCTCTGTTCCTCTCCAACATCCCCCAACAGTATACTATGCTGGGAATGAAAAACAGAAAAAGAATGGTGTTGTAGTCATAGTCAAAAAGTCAATACCAAGTTCTATCCTGAAATGCAATCTTGTGAGTGATAAGATAATAACTAAACACATACAAGGAAGATCCATTAACATGACTATTATTCAAATAAATACTCTTAACATCTGGAGCCAAAGAGGGAGAATATGAGAATTTGAATCAAATTTTGCAATCTGAAATTAACCAAACAGGCAATCAAGATATATCAGTGATTAGTGACTGGAATGAAAAAGTGGGAAACAGTAAAGAAGGGATAGTAGTTGGAAAACATGGGCTTGGGATAGAAATGAGGCTGGAAATAGAATGATTGACTTTTGTATTTACAATTATTTATTCATTGCAAAGACCTTTTACAAAAGATACAAACTATGACTTTACACATGGATCTCACTTGATGGGCTGCATAGCAATCAGTTTGACTACATTTGTGGAAGAAATAATTGGAGCAGCTTAATATCAGCAGTCAAAACTGGGCCAGGGGTGGACTGTGGGTCAGATCACCAATTACTCATATACAAGTTCAAATTGAGGGCAAAGAAAATTAAAATAAGTCCACAGGAACCAAGATATGATCTTGACTTCATTTTATCTGAATTTCAAGGTCATTTTGGGACTAGGTTTGAGGCATTTAATACTAATGATTGAAGACAAGATGAATTGTGGGATGATATCAAAGATATCATCCATGAATAAATAAAAAAGTACAGTACAAAAACAGAAGAGAAAGAAAACTTCAATATGGATGTCAGAAGAGACTAAAAATTGCACTGGAGCATCAGGAAACCAAAACAAAAGGAAAACATGCCAAAGTAAAAGAGCTGAACAGAAGATTTCAAAGGGCAGCTCAGAAAGACCAAGCAAAGTGTTATAATGGAATATGCAGCAGAGAGCTGGAATTGGAGAATAAAAAAGATAAAAACTCACTGCATATTTCTCAATCTGAGAGGCCCCAAAAAACAAATTTAAGCCTTGAGTTGCAATATTAAAAGATGCTATGGACAATATATAGAATGACCTAGAAAGCATCAAAAGAAGATGAAGGAAATACACAGAATCACTATATCAGAAAGAACTGATTGACATTGAAAAATTTCAGTAAGTACTATGTGAACAGGAGCCAATGATACTGAAGGAGGAAGTGGAATCTATATGGAAGGCATTGGAAAAAAGTAAAGTCCCAGGAATTGATGCAGCCTTGGATGTGCTCACCAGTCAATGCCAGGAAATTTGGAGGACAGCTGTTTGGCCAACAGATTGGAAGAGGTCCTTATTTGTTGCCCTTCCTAAGAAAGGTATTTCAACTGAATGTGGAAACTATCAGACATTATCACTGTTATCTCATGCAAGTAAAATGCTACTGAAAACCATTTTAAAATGGCTGGAACAGTACATTGAAAGGGAACTACCAGAAGTTCAAGCAGGATTTAGAAGAGGCCATGGTACCAGGGATATCATTGCTGATGTCAGATGGATCCTGGCTGAAAGTTTAAAAAATATAATAATACCAGAAGAATGTCTATATGGTGCTTTATTGACTATGCAAAGTCATTTTTCACTGTGTGGATCATAAAAAGTTGTGGCTGATGTTGAGAACAATCAGAAACCGATTCCTTGACCAGGAGGCTGTTATGCAAACAGAGCAAGGGAACACTGCATGACTTAAAATTTAAAAGGGAGTGTGTCAGGATTGTATTCTCTCTCCATACCTATTCAATCTGATTTTAGTATATGTGCTGCCAAAGCAAGCACCATACCTATTCAATCTGTATGCTGAGCAAATTATTCTAGAAGCTGGACTCTATGAAGAGGAGTGTGGTGTCAGTATTGGAGGAAGACTCATCAATAACCTGTGTTATCCAGATGATACACCTTACTTGCTGAAAGTGAGAAGGACTTGAAGCACTTGTTGCAGAAGATCAAGGAGTGCACTCTGCAGTATGGATTGCATCTCAATGCTAATAAAACAAAGATTCTTACCGCTGGACCAATAGACAACATCATGCTGGATGGATAAGAGATTGAAATTGTCAACAACTCCATCTTGCTTGTATCGAGAATTAACACCCTTGGTATGAGCAGTCAGGAAATAAGGAGACACATTGCACTTGGAAAGTCTACCATTGCACTTGGAAAGTTTGCAGCTAAAGACCTCTCCAAATTATCGGGTAACTATGTTAGTTTGAGGATGAAGGAGCATCCAATTCAGGCCACAGTCTTTCTGATCACTTTCTATGTACTGAGAGCTGGAAAAATGAACAAGGATAACAGAAGAACAATTGATGCTTTTGAGCTGTGGTGTTGGAGAAGAGCAATGAACATTCCTTGGATGGCCAGGAGGACAAATGGATATATTTTGGAGAGAGTACAGCTGGAGTGCTCTTTGGAGGTAAGAATGATGAGGCTTACCTCACATACTTTGGACGTATTGCTAGGAGGGGCTATTCCTTGGAGAAGGACATGATGCTAGGAGGGGAGGAGGGTCAGTGAAGGATAGGAAGACCCTCAGCCAAGTGGATTGATGTAGTGACTTCCACAATGGGCTCTTGAGTGTCAGGAAGTGTGGGGATGGTGCAGGATAGAACAAGGTTCAGTATTTTTGTTCAGAATGGCTATTAGTCATACTCAACTTGATGGTACCTATCAAAAATAACAAAGGGAGGGGAGCTCTGGTGGCCTAGTGGCAAGAAGCTGCACTGCAATCCCAGAGGCGCAAGGTTCCAATCCACCAGATGCTCTGCCGGGGAAGGAGGGACAATCTCCTCCTGTACCAGTCAGATATGTTTGACGGTACACACAAACACACAAATAATAAAATAAAAATTAAAAAAAAATAACAAAGGGGAAGGAGCTGATTTATAGAGTAGATGAGTTTGGTTTTACAGTTGGTTGCATTGAGTTTAAGATGATCATTCACCTCTTCCTTTGTTTAATTATAGTCAGAGGTAGAATTTCCCAGTGGGCATTGCACTCATTCCTTCAACTTCCATAAAGGCACATCAGGTGTGAACGGGTTTCTAAATCTACTCTAATAGTCCCCCCCCCATTGTTTCTATTACATGCCATTGAGTCAGAACTGACTTGTGGTCGACTCATCAACAGGTTTTCAAGGCAGTAAAAGTCACAAAAAGGAGATTGTCCATTCTTCTCTGGCAGAGTAGCTAGTGATTAAACTGTACACCTTTGGCATTGCAGTGTAGTTTCTTACCACGAGGCCATCAGATCTTCCTGGTTGACTAGAGTCAATCCCAGAGAGCCCTACAAATCTAACCACACTCTATATGTGCCATGCCGTGCCAAAAGTTGAAAAATCCAACTCTAATTACCTGTTAGGTGCCCTTGAATTGGCCCAATTCATACCACACTGTGCACAAAGAATGAAGCATAGGTTGTTCCTTTGCTATCCTCACAATCTCTGCTGTGTTTGGACCCATTGTTGCATGTGCTGTGTCAGTTTACCTCATTGAGTTACATTCCGTGTATTAATCTATCTCTTTTTTTCATTGTTGTGTCATCTGCATACGCAGGTTGTTGACGATTCTTCCACCAATCCTGATGCCACATTCCTCCTCATACAGCCCAGCATCTCAGAAGATCTGTTCTGCATACAGACTGAAAAGCTATGGAGACAAAATACATCCCTGATGGACCCCTTTCTTAATTTTGAACCATGTAGTGTCTCCCTGCTCTGTTCTGACGACTGCCTCTTGGTCCAAGTATAGGTTTCGCATTAGCACGATTAAATGTTCTGGGATTCCCATTCTTCTCAGAGTCAGCCACAGCTTGTTGTGATCCACACAGCCAAAAGCTTTTGCATAGTCAATGAAGCACAGACAGACATTGTTCTGGTATTCTTTGCTTTCTGCCAAGATCCATCTTACATTAGCTATAATATCCCTAGTACCGCGACCTCTTCTAAATCCAGCCTGCACATCTGGCAGTTCTCTGTTGGCATATTGTTCCAAACATTTTTGGATAATTTGCAGCAGAATCTTGCTTGCATGTGATATCAATGATATTATTCGATAATGTTTTTCATTGACCATCTGCCTATCATGCTATCCTTCTCTAGAGACGGGGCTTTCCTAACAACATGTACAAGGGGTGTGCTTTGATTTACTCTAAACAAAACATTCAAGGGGTTTGTGTTATTTTTTTTTCTTAAAACACAACTCTTTTCTTTTCTTTTACAGTAATTATCATTGTTGATAGTGTGGTCCAATTCCTCTTCATTTTTCTAGCAAAGCTGAAAAAGTAGAAGCTTGCACATTTCGACAGCTTCAGATCAATGTGAGTGGAGAATGTGGTAAAATTCACTGACTAACAGCTGACTTCTGCTCCCTGGCTCAGGAAGACCAGCTTCAAGCAAACTGGACCAACTTCTCACAGCATTGCTGTTGTCAAGTGCTGTCAAGTTGAGTATGATTCATAGTAACCCTAGGAGCAACAGATCTGAACCCTGTTGTATCTTGTGCTGTCCTCATCATTTCCGACATACTTGACCTCATTGCAGGAGTCACTGTGCCAACCCATCTGGTTGAAACCTTTTCCCCTATCTCCCTATCTTTCCACGCATAAAGCCCTTCTCTAACAAATAGCCTCTCCTTGCAACATGCCCAAAGTATAAGAGATGAAGCTTTGACACCCTTGCCTCAAAAGAGCACTCTGGTTATACTTTATCCCAGACACATCTATTTGTTGTTTTGGCAGCCCACAAATATTCCATGCTTTTCTGCAACACAATCATTCAAAGGCAAAAATTTTTCATATTTATTCATTGACCAGCTCTCAGCAGTATAGCAAATTATTAAAAATACCATAGTCTGAATCAGGCACACCTTGGTCCTCAAACTAACTTCATTGTTCCTCAGTCATGACACCCAGGCCTGCTGTAGGCAGAACAAAGTGGCTCATGGTAGCCCAAAACCCAGAGCAGCGCACATCTAGGAATTCAGACATCGTCTCCAGCAAGAAACACAGGAAAACAGCTTGTCAGATTCACAGCATCAGAGTCAAGAAAAGTTGAAATTAGATCATCCTTAGGCTAAATTTAGTTAACTGGGCACTTCTCTGGGTATCCTCTCTTCCTTTCACTGAAGTGATGAAAGGTATAATTCAATAATTAGAAATGCTTTTTGGTATTGACCAACTCAATCTTTATTTCAGCATCACAATCACACAAAAACATCGTTCCATGGTCTTCTGTGGAATAATTGGTATTGAGACATATATGCTAACATTGGAGGAGCTTTAAACTAATTTCTGAAATTCCTAAAAGTTGTTGTTAGCTACCATCAAGTTGACTATGATTCATAGTGATCCTATGAACAACAGAACTGAATCCTATCCTGTACCATCCTAATAACCTGCTCCAACCCAATTTTAGAGTCACGTGTCAATCCATCTCATTGAGGGTCTTCCTTTCTTTCTCTGACCCTCCATCTTTTCCGCTAGGATGTCGTTTTCCCCCAGGACTGGCCTCTCCTGACAGTCTGCTCAAAGTATATGAGATGAATTTTCATCATCCTTGTCCCTAAGGAGCACCCTGGTTGCACTTCCTTCAAGAAAATGTATTTGTTCTTTGGACAATCCACAGGCTTTCTAGTACTCCTCTCCAGCATTGCA
>NW_006399852.1:1234051-1235808 GCF_000299155.1 Elephantulus edwardii | reverse complement strand
CCCTCATGAGAGATCCTCAACAGCAGATTTTCCCAAAGCAAGGTGTCTTTTGATTTCTTGACTGCTGTTACCAAGGGTGCGCCTGTGAATCCAAGTAAAACAAAGTCATTGGCAACTTTCATCTTTTCTCCATCTATCATGTTATTGCCTCTTGATCGGGTGGTGAGGAGTTTTGTTTTCTTGATGATTAGATGTAAAACATATAGGCGGCTATAAAGTCCTTGATCTTCTGCAGTGAGTGTTTCAAGTCCTCTTCACTTCCTATAAACAACGTTGTGGCATCTGCATAACTGAAAGTACAGAATGTTAAAGCACTTCACACAGTTGGCTATTGTTATTTATTTCATTGGCTAGCTTAGAAATCAGAGGTAAAGTTTATTTCCATGAACCATAATTTGCTGGACATGTATCTGTCATGTTTTAAAATATTTTCAAATATGTTAAACCAATCCTGTGAGTAGACAGTAACATGAATTAGAAAACTTAGGTTCAAGGAAACAAGTTGACTTAAATGAGGTCACATCCTAATTAGTAGCAGGACTGATTCTAGAACCCTCAGGCACTTTCTATGCCTTTTCATCTAAGTTATGCCAGTGTACCTTCTTGTTGTTATTGTTGTTATATATTGTCAAGTTGGGCCTGTAACTAGTATACAGGAAGTAATTTTTATCTTCAATCATTGGATATGCTTATGACTCCATAGTTCTCCTGTGAGTCACTGGAATTGCTACATTTGAACATAAACATAATAGAGACAGTCTTACCCAACTGGGGTGGGGGGGAGCATTTGAAGCTCTAGTTCTAACATAAGCTTGATGTGGTAAGATTCTACTGGATTAAGACCTATAATTACCTGGTTTGGTCTTTATAGCTTTCTTTTTATCATTTTCAGTACAAATTGTGGTTTGTTTTTTGTTTGTTTGCTTGATTTTTATTATACTAGTTTATTTACAAATTTGAACACATTGTTTTTCAGAACAGATTCTTCCCATTTCCTTCACCTCCCGACCCATCAAATTGTACAACCCCATGATATTAACCTTCTTCTTCCCACACATCCTCATCCCTCTGCCTCCACCTGCCACCGACCGCCTCTTGGATCCATATACTCATTCTACAACAATGGTTTTATACAATATTTGTCCTTGTGGGACTGAGTTAGTTCACTCAGCATACTGCTCTCCAGTCCCTCCTTAGTTAGGTGGTAGTAGTAGTAGTTGTTGTTGTTGTTGGTAAGTGCTGTCGAGTTGTAGATGACTCATAACGACCCGATGAATGAAAGACTTGAACACTTGTTTAACTTTCATCTTTTCTCCAAGTTCATAGGGTTTCTAGAGGCAGGCTATTTCGGAAGTGGATGCCACTCGTGCTGTAATAATTTACAAAATCATTGCTCCTGCATGCTGCGTAGTATTCCACTGTGTGAACAATGTTTATAGCAGCCCTATTCATCATTGCAAGAACATGGAAACGGCTCACATGTCTAATCACAATTGAATGGACTGAGACATTATGGTACAAATTTTAGTTTTAGGCAAGTAACGAAAACTGATACAAATCTTTGCTTTGGACTAAGATAGAAATTTGGGTGAGAACAGAAATCTGAAATGCCTCTTTTTCTTACTCCTGGCAAATCAGCATCCGATTCCAGTGGGGCAGTGTACAAATTGAAGAAGGGATGAAGGTGAGCAGAAGGAAAAATGGGAGGTTTTAGGCCCTCTCCTCTCCTCTCCTCTCCTCTCCTCTCCTCTCCTCTC
>NW_006399852.1:1206769-1233871 GCF_000299155.1 Elephantulus edwardii | reverse complement strand
CTCTCTCTCTCTCTCTCTCTCTCTCTCTCTTTCTCTCTCTCTCTCTCTCTCCCTCTCCCTCTCCCTCTCCCTTCCTTTTCCCAAAGACTCCCCTCCGTTTCATCCTTACCTCTCCAGGCACTCAATCCTGAAGGTTCTGGAAGATAGGAAAGATGCATCATTTTCACTGGAGCTGCTGTTAGCATATTTAGGCTGCTAGCAGTTCTCCTGGGTCTCTGGCCAGAACACTAAGTTAAAACTCAGGAGCTCTGCAGTAGGTTGAGGCAAGTCCCTTCCTGCTGGCTTCCTGGTCCACAGACACCAGGACCCAACATGCATTCTTGAGTCTCAATGACCCTGGACACTTGCCCCTCTATTAAGCTCAGGATTCTTTTTTCTGGTCCCTCACCCCCTTTTCTTAGCAGCAATAATGAAAAAATACAATTTAAAAATAAAATCGTCTAATGGTCTCTGATCTTGCTCACCCACAGCCTGCATCCTGAAGTGAACGCACAAGTTTTGTTTTATACCTCACAATGGAATGAAAGTCCTCAGGGAATAAGATGTAGGGATACCGAAGGACTTTGAACATGAGTACAATGGGAGAAATCACAAAGAAAAAAGTGTCAGAATTCTTTTTATTTCTAAACCAACCTAGAATCAGAGTGAAAAAGAAATAACAAACAGAGGAAATATTTGTGGCAGATACGACCTACAAAAGGTTGGAATTACTAATAGGTAAAGAATTTACACAAATTAATAAAATGAGCAAAACATGAACAAAGGAACATGTTTGTTTCCAGGACAAAGAAGGTGCTCCCAAAATTAATCACACGCAAAAGGGGGGGGAAGCTACAAAATACATGGAAAATAATTTTTCAACCTCATTAAAAATTCAAGATGCTTGAATTGAAGCACGTACCACCACCACTGATAGCTTAGTGATAACATCGAGTGTGGTAATGCTTGGTGTTAGCAGGGGTGTGGTGAGACACTGCTGATGTAAGCAAAACTGGTGTCTTTCTGAAAAGTTATCTGGTAATTCTGGTCAAAGCCCACAGTCAAGTAAATAAACACTGAGATTCTAATGAGATTGAAAACCTCATCAAAAGTGCTAACTGTGCTGTGATGGCGTGAAATCAAGAATCTACACTCCTCTGAAGTCATCAGGCATGTACCATCGAATGACTCACAGCTCAGACTAAACTACTGTTATAACAGTGTCTCTCAATCTCCAAGCAATGTGACCTTTGGTTGTACGTGAATTAGAATATATTAGTTACAGTATGTTGTTGTTGTTGTGTGCCATCAAGGCATTAAGTCACCAGTCATCTGCAACTCAAAGCAACCCTATGTACAAGGGCTCTGAACCCTGCCCTGTCCTGAGCCAGTTTTGCTGCCTTCAACATGCCTACCCTCATTACCCCAGGTACTGTGTCAATCCACCTCATATGAGGTCTTCCTCTCCTGTGTTGTCCCTCCACCCTTGCAAGCATGATGTACTTTTCCAAGGACTGGTCCCTCTTGGCCATGTACCCAAAGTACATGAGATGGAGCTTCAAAATCTCACCACTGGGCTAATTGACAGCATCATGATAGATGGTAAAGAGATTGAGATTGTTAACAGCTTTAGTTTGCTTGGCTCCACAATCAACTCCTAGTACCAGCAGCCAGGAAATCAAAAGACAAATTACATTGGGAAGACTGTTGTCAGGGACTTCTCCAGAGTACCAAAGAGCAATGATGTCAGTCTAGAGACTTAGATGTCCCTGATGCAGGTCATGATCTTCACAATCACTTGCTATGCATCAGAAAGCTGGACAATGACTAGGAATGATAGAAGGAGAATTGATATATGTGAGCTGGGGTGCTAGAGAAAAGTATTGAATATATCATTGGCTGCTAGGAGAACAAACAGGTTCATCCTGGAGAGAGTGAAACCAAGTTACTCCTTGGAGGTAAGTATTCTGAAGCTTCTTCTTACATACTTCAGCCATTTTGCAAGAAGGGATCAGTACTTAGAGGGGCACTTCATGCTTGAGAGGGTGAAGGGACAATGCAAGAGAGGAAGACCGTTGATGAGATGGATTGACTCAGTGACTGGGATAATGTGGTAGCTGTGTCAGACAGAATAAGGTTGTCATGGGATAGAGCAGGGTTCAGAGCTGTTGTACATAGGGTTGCTATCAGTTGAAAGCAGCTCAATGGCACATAACAACAGCAACGATAGATCTGGTAATCTGTCACTTGTGAATGCACAAGTTTGAATGTTCAAAGCTGATTCTTAGCGTGTTGCCAAACCTACGTGGTACCCACCATCCCATCTCAACAACTCCTCAAACAATGACTTACTTTTGTGAAAGGAGAGAGGAAAACCCAAAATACCAAACAGCTTTATTTTATATGGAGTGAGAGAGGAGAAAAATTATCAAACAATATAATTAATGTCATATGCAAACAAAATCTTGCTGAAGATCATGAGAAAATATCTGGAACAGTACATCAACAGAGAACTGCTAGAAATTCAAGCTAGATTCAGAAGTGGCTGTGACACAAGGCATAGAATTGCTGATGTCAGATAGATCTTGGCTGAAAGCAGAGAACAACAGAAAGATATTCACTTGTGTTTTATTGACTATACAAAGGCATTTGATTGTGTGAGTCATAGCAAATTCTGGGTAAATTGAGAAGGAGAATCCCAGAACACTTAATTATGCTCGTATGAAGCATACACACACACATATATATATATATACACACACACATATATATATGCTCATATGAAACATACACGTATATATATGTGTGTGTGTGTGTGTGTATATCTCCATATCAAAAAGCTGTTATCTGAACAGAACAAATGGACAATGCATAGTTTAAAATCAGAAAAAGTATTGAAAGAAAATATGTTCCCCATACCTGTTCAAATTATATGCTGAACAAATGATTTGAGAAACTGGATTTCATGCTTGGCTTAGGTGTGTCAAATAGAAGTATTTATCAACTTGTTCATTTGTTCAACATGTACTACAGAAAGCTCTGTTAGGGGCTAAGCACTACGATAAAAGCCAAAGATAAATCAGTGACTAAGCTTGCCTTCCATGTGGGAGACTCAGGTTCGATTCTTGGCCAGAGCCCCTCCTGTCTGTCAGGGCAGGCTTCTACATTGCTATGATGCCAAAGAGATTTCATTGGAGCTTTTAAACTAGAAAGAAAAGTCTTGGTGATGTACTTGTGCTCTGTCCTCTGGATGGCACAGACCCAGGCAGCATTTCACTCAGTTGTGCATTGAACCGCCATAAGTCAGCGCCCAGATCAACCGCAGCTAAGAGCAATAGGTTTTCGTTAATTAGTTGCTTGAGTAAGCAATTCTTCTCATAATTTCAGGATTACATTTAAACTGTTCCAGAAGCCAGAAATAACATTTTTAAACGTTTCTTTGTTTAATGCTTTAATCACATTTTTTTAACCACTGTTTACATTTCTTTTCATTGTCTTCTGTCTTTTAGAGGTTAAGGAGAGCAAAGCCTTTGAATGAGGATTTAACTGCATCTGTACCAACAATCGCAGCAGCTCCTAAGATACACGTAGCTCCCTTTTGATGGATTTAGCAGCCAGGAAACAAAGTTTCAAATGCTCTTCTGCATTATAGTTGTTTGACTTAGGTTTTAATGAATTTGAATCACACACAGAAAAATCCCATTGGTCACTTTTGTGAAACATGGAGTAGATCTGCTCTTGTCTGTTCTTGTTTAATTCTGTTCTGGGGATCCACGTGTGTAAGTATGTGGATAGATGCAAGTGGGGACCAAACCAAAAGCCAATGTACAAGGTAGAGCAAGTTTGATCAGAACCGATGCTTTAATGAAGCTAAATGGTGACATTTTAGAAGTCTTTCATCAATGTTTGAACTAAATTCATATATTTATACCTATATCTGTGCTCTGCTGATGCAGGAGGAGAAAGCCTGCTGTCAAGTCAGAACTGATGCATAGATGACACTCCCATGTGTTTTCAGAGACTGTAAATCACACAGGAGGGGTTTGCCTGTCTTTTTCCCTTGTTGCTGTTGATGGATTCAAACTGCGCATGGGTCAGCCGAGTGAATCCACATGGACCACACCCCCACAGGCAGGGGGAGGGGGAGACAAGTCGGAGGCAAAAGGTACTGTTAGGCTTGATTTTGAAACCATAAATTCCGAATTCTAAAATTCTCAACTACATACTTTCTTACAGCTTTTCAGAAAATCTAACCACACTGATGTGACCCCTCCCCCTTAGTTCACAAGGATGCGTTATGGTAATTTGTTCACATGAAAGTAAGTATAACTCATTATGAAAAGCAAGAAATGACACACACACACACACACACAATTTCCATTTATATCCTAGCTTACTTAACTTTTGCTTCTTTTTGTCTTATTTTTAAATATTATTCTAGTGAGAGTTTACAGAAAGGATGGGTTTTCATTCATTCAATTCATCAATACACATTTTTCTCTATCCCTCTCCTCGAACTCATGTTGTGATGCATGATGATGCATGTCTTGTTCCAGATTGTTGATTGTCACCCACACAGGATCTAATTGTCCCTTTCCTTCAGAGAGTCCCTCCCTTCTCCCATTCTGGGGTGGTTGTTGTGTACCGCAGAGTCAGAACTGACCCATAGCTGACTCTCCAGTGGGTTTTCCGAGACAGTTAATCACACAGGAGGAGATTACCCATCCTTTCCCATGGAGCAGTTGGTAGCTTCAAACTCCATGCCTTTGGGATTGCAGTGCAGCTACTTGCCACTAAACAATGAGAGAGCTCTCATTCCAGGGGAAGATTCACTACCTATCCATTCTTCCCTGCTCTCCCCTCTCCATGTCCATCCTATTTATGTAACAGTGGTCCTGTGCCATATTTAATTACTCTAAAATCTGAAATCAGATGGATCTTGGCTGAAAGCAGTGAGTACCAGAGGAATGTCTATCTGTGTTTCATTGATGTTACAAAGTCATTTGACGGTGCAGATCACAACAAACCATGGCTGACTCTTGAGAAGAATGGGAATCCCAGAACACTTGATTGTGCTTATGTGAAACCTATACTTGGATTAGGAGGCAGTTGTCAGAACAGAACAAGGAAACAAAATGGTTCAAAATTGGGAAGGGTATGTGCCAAGGATGTGTCCTATCTCCATATCTTTTCAATCTATATGTGGAACAAATTATCCGGGAGGTTTGGCCCTATGAGGAGAAATGTGGCATCAGGATTGGAGAAAGACTCATCAATAATCTGCATTATGCAAATGACACAACCCTGCTTGCTGAAATGGAGGAGGACCTGAAGTGCTTGCTGCAGAAAGTCAAGGACTGCAACCTTCAATATGGATTGAAGCTCAACATCAAGGAAACAAAGATTCTTGGCCAATTGGCAGCATCATGATAGATAGTGAAGAGATTGAGATTGTTAACAGCTTTAATTTGCTTGGCTCCACAATCAACACTCTTGGTACGAGCAGCCTGTACATTAAAAGATTAATTGCATTGGAAAGTCTGCTGTCAGAGACCTCTCCAAAGTACTGAAGAGTAACAATGTCAGTTTGGAGACTAAGGTGCACCAGATACAGGCCATGGTCTTTGTAATTACTTGCTGTGCATCAGAAAGCTGGACAATGACTAGGGATGATAGAAGGGAAATTCATGCCTTTGAGCTGTGGTGCTGGAGAAGAGTATTGAATATACCATGGACTGCTAGGAGAACAAACAAGTTCATCCTGGAGATGATGAAGCTAGGCTGCTTCTTCAAGGCAAGTATTCTGAAACTTTGTTTGACATACTTTGGACATGTTGCAAGGCAGGATCAGTCCTTGGACAGGGACGTCATGCTTGGGAGGGTGGAGGGGCAAAGCTGGAGAGGAAGACCCTTGATAAGATGGATTGATTCAGTGACTGGGGTAATAGGGGTTGGTGTATCAGAGACAATAGGATTGGCACAAGATAGAGCAGGTTTTAGGGCTGTTGTACGGTCACTATGAGTTGCAGGCGACTCAACGGCATGTAACAACAACAACAGCAACATACAACTTCTGCTCTGACATTGTTTCCTTCACTTGACCCTCCTGCCACCAGGTTTCCAAGCACCCTCAGAAAACAGTAGGGTAAAGTCACCAACGACAAACCTTTGGCCCATAAGGCAAAACAAGACAACTCTAGAGGGTCAGCTAGCCTCGCCTTTGCTGACTGCCTGGCCCACTCCTCACCTCTCTGATGCCCTAACTTGCTCCTTAGCATAGTTGGCCTTCCCACCGAATATTCAAACCTAGACCACTCTCATGGAGTCAACCCCGACCCCCAAGTCAACTCTGACTCTGCTGCTGGGTAGAGCAGAGCTACTGCCCGAGGGGGTTCTCAAGGCTGTAAACCTTTAACAGCAGACAGCCTCATCTCCCTTAAAGCAGCTGGTAGGTTTGAACTGCCAACCTTTTACTTAGCAGACCATTGCTTAAACACTGCATCACCAGTGCTCACTTAGCATCACACTCAGCCTGAGGGAATGAAACAGTGAGATCAGCTATTCTTTTTCTCTCTCCCCAGCCCCAAGGAGTCACTCAGGGATGCATAAAGTTAAGTGTTGACTGTTTGCCAAGAGGTTGGTAGTTCAAATCCACCCAAAAGCACTTTGGAAGACAGGTGTGATGACCTGCTTGCACAAGGTCACGGACTTGGAAGTTGGGGAGCAGTGCCACTCTGCCCTCTCAGGGTCAGCTCCATGACCGCTGGCTTGGTTTATTAGGGTTTTGTTTTGGTTTTTGTAGGTTGTGTTTTTTTTTTTCATTGAGTAAGGATGTGGGGAGATGCAGTGAGGAGGAGAAGGTGAATAGGGGAGATGGCGGGATTAAGGAGTGACAGTAACTGACCACATGTTGAAAGCTGACAGGTCCAGCATTCAGCTGGTCGGCTTCTGAGGGACAATCCCTGGGAATTTTATTTGAACTTAAAAAAAAAAAAAGTGAAGATGGAAGGCCTTGCAAATATGAGGCTGTGACTTGGGAAGAACCAAGCAGGTAGGTCTCATAAACAGGCACCCTCTCTGCTCTGCATTGTGTGAAGAGATTTACTGTGTCCACAAAGGAAACCCGAGGGCTTCGGGCTGAGAGGCTGACCCCGTAGCCACAGAAAGAGCAGTCTGTGTCTCTGAGGAAGGGTCACAGCCACCACAGGTCCACAGATGATGGGCTTCAAAAGGAAAGTCAAGGTCAGCACGCTGCCCAAGGGGGACACACTGCCTGATATGGTCTGTCCAGGCTTGTGATCATCATCACGAGGTTGGGACAGGACAGGACAGGCAGGACAGGACAGGCAGGACAGGACAGGATGGGACAGGACTGGGTTCAGATCTGTTGTTCCTCAGGTCCCTGTGAGTCATAGTTGACTCATTGGTACCATGAACAACAGACTTGAACTTCATCATTCATTCAAGTTTGACAGGCCTGTGGTATTTCATCTCTGGGGCATCTCTGGATAGTGCAAAGAGTTAACAGGCTAATTGGTCACCAAAATGTTGGGATCTCAAGTCCATCCAAAAGTGCCTTGAAAGAAAGCCCTGGCTATCTAAATATCAGCCACTGAAAACTCTATACAGCAAGTTCACTCTGACATATAGGGGGTCACCAGGGGTAGGCATTGACTTGAGGGCAACTTGTTGGTTTGGGCTGCTTTGTTCTGTTTGTGCAGATCAATAAAACACTTACAGAAGGTAAATATGCCAGGTTCCCCCACCAAAAAAAAAAAAAGTCATGTGTAAAGCAGAATAAAAGTGGTTTTAGAAGAGTATTAACTTGTTAGCATAGTCTCTTAATTTAAGCCACAAGAGAAAACTCTGAAAGGGCTAGGAGAGATTTTCAGTCAGAGAAGATGTGACTCTTTGCAGAGAAGTCCTTAATGGGTCCATTGCCACAATTCATGAAATCTAATTTCCAGCCTGTTGTTTCAGGCCTGCTGCAACCCTGGATTCCTGAGAGGAACTGGTCTTCATCTGTGATGAGCTGTTTTGCACAGAGCTGATGTTCCCAGATTTTGGATTATATGGGCCAAAAGCATTTTTCCATGGAAACATGGAACTCACTAGGATCATCATGTCTTTTTGTTTTGGTCAAGTCACATGAATAAGAAGGAGGGAGAGAAAGGAAGAGCGGGAGACTGGTGGAAAGGAAAGGAGAAGGAGGGAAGACATGAACTCCCGCTTCCCATCATTGTCATTTGAGAGAAGAATAGGAAAAACAAATTAAGAACATCATTTCTGAATAAAGAGATGTAGATATCTGCTTTTGTAAATAGTCACCCACTTTTCTTCCTTCACTGGCAGCCTTTCTGGGTACTAGAGGTGGGGGATAGTGGATGGAAACACAGATCTCATACAGGCTCACAGACTACCTGCTACTCACAAGGGCAAGGAAGCTGTGGAGGCAGGAAGCTGTGCTGCAATCTCAAGACATGCAGTTCAAATCCACCAGCTGCTTCACAGGAGAAGGATGGGCAATCTCCTCCTGTGAGAGTAACGACCTCAGAAAACCCACCAGAGCTACGGGTTGGTTCCAACTCGATGGCACACAACAACAATCACTAGGAAAGGTGGCTCCAAGTCATGAGACCTCCTATAGGGCAGGGCCAGCACCCGCTTAGGGCAATTGTGAGGAGGAAGTGAGGCAGGTGCACCAGGGTTTGTATGGAGTTGTGAATCACCATCAACTCAGCTCCGATTCCTGGCACCGTGGAAGGAGACACCAGGGAGCCCTGGGCCGCCCTCCTGGTCACATTGACCGACTTTCAAAGGTAGGTGCCAGGTCTTCCTTCCTTCTGTGTTCAGAAACCCACTGTTTGACTCAAAATGGAATGGATTAGTTTGTCAACCATGAAAGATCGAAGAGTGTTGCAAAAAAAAAAAAAAAAAACCAAACAAAAAATAAACAACAGGGGATCTGTCTGTGACTGCTTTTTATGTAAATCTTATTGCCAAGATTTTTTCTAGATTGTAGTGTGTGGCTGTAAACGAGAGAAAGTGAAAGGTGGTCCCACTCCTCCCCACTCTCCTGGCACGCAGACAAGGAAGGAAGAGGCTTGGATGTATGAGTCAGGTGATAAGGACCAATGATTTAAGCTCCTCCCAGGGGAGGGAGGAGTTGAAATACTGTTCTAAATGTCACTTTGCTCAGAACTAAGACTGCCCTATCCCACAACCTCCTTTCAGAGGAAAATAAAACAAAAAGAATAAAAGCTTTGAGGAAAGGCTGCTGGCTCGCAGGAGACCTGGGCCCGAGCCTGTGGCTTGTCGTTCATCATTCTGTGTCCAGATGCATTTGACTACTAACCTGTCCTTGGAGAAGGACATCTTTCCTGGAAAGTGGAGCCAGGAAAGGAGGATAGGAAGACCTCGGATGGGATGGATTGACACAGTGACTGTGAGAATGTGGTCCGGCATGTCAGACATGGTGAGACTGGCTCAGGAGAGAACAGGGTTCAGAGCCTTTGTTCACAGGGTCTCTATGAGTCGTGATCAACTCGACGGAACAATGACAGAAAATAACCTGAAGGAGAGCCTGTGCGGTTCAACTCCTGGAGAAGAAACTCCTTCTCACACACATTGCCATGGAGTCAGAGCTCTCTTCTACTGACTCTCCACTGAGCCACAGAATGGCACGCCAGAAGAGCACGGTCTTTGAGTCAGCAGTGCAACTCCCTAGGAACTATGGCACCAGAGACCCCTTCTCTAAAGATTGCAGGCCTGGAAACCCAAAGGGGCATTTCAGCTCCATCCTCCAGGGCCGCTGTAAGCCGGAATTGACTGGACAGAAGAGGATTTCTGACACAGGCGGGACTGTGAGAATCACCCCACTTCCATTGGCAAGCCAAGCAGCATGTTTATCCTGTTTGCCACCGATGTGAGTCCCAGTAGTGCCTGATGCAGGGTGGCACTTCCAGTGCTCGGGACATGTGTGTCAAATAAACAAACACTCGGAGGCCTGCATGCCTCTCTGATGCCAGCCTGAGGTAGATGGGGAGTAGATCAGAAAACGCCACTTCTACTCTGCTGACTTCAGACTAGCAGGCAGGAGGAAGAGGTGCTCAACCATGGGACCTCAGAGCAGCCCATCAGCTTATCGATTGCCTTGATTTTGTTTTCTCCTCTTTATTTCATTTTCTTTCTGGTGCAAACAGATACAGCAAATCAGCTCCCCTCCCACTGGCTCTAAATACAGTGATGGCTGCCTTCTCCTCATTCTGTCCACCGTCTTGTTATCTTTCTTGTAATCGCAGTCTGTTTGCAAACAGTGCAGAGGCGGAAGCAGACCACACAACTTGGCTGACATGTGATGGGGCAGAGCTGACCCTGACTCCAGCCCTCCAGCCCATCCCCGGGGGCCTCCTGGATCCACATGCAGGGGAGGATGATGAACTGCTGGGTTTCAGGGTTCAAGCCCCAGGTGTGCAGCGCCCACCGGAGACCCAACGTAGGTTGAGGAATGGGGAAGAATGCCGCAATGGGATATTCACACAGGGCTGCTTTTCAGAACAAGAAAGATATGGATGAGCAGAGATTCATGGGATTTGCTTTTGCAGTTTTGGTAACTTTCCAAGGCACAGGGGGAAACGTGCTGTGAGCAGTTGATACTATGCCTGTCAATTGTATTTGCCCCAAGAAGGAAGCTGGATCCCAACAGCTGAGCAAAGAACACTGGCTGGGGCCCTGGGCCCTCTCGTGAGATTCTGAGCAGCTGAAAGCTGCCAGCTCCGCCTCTCTGTGTCCCTACCACCCTCACCCGGCCCCTCTGGGGCATCAGCTGACTACTGGCTCTCTTCTTTCCCTTCCTTGTGCATGGTCCTCCCTCTTCTCTGTTCTTCCTTTAAGGTAAATTATCTACCAGAAGCAGCAGCCTAAAGCCCTGTAAAGGTTTCTTTGCACAGAGGTCCCTGGCCCACAAAACAGAAGGAGCCCGGACAGTATCACGTGTTACATGCTGGGCCACTAACTCTAAGGTCAACAGTTCGAACCTAGCAGCTACTTCTTGGGAGGAAGATGGACAGACTCCTCCTGCAAAGATGTACAGGCTTGGAAATCAGATGGCTGGAATGCCTAACAGTGGGTTGGGTTAGTTCTAATGCTGACAGAACTAAGTCAATGATGACAAAAAGTCCTCTAAGTCATACTTATTCAATTGCCTCCAAGTCACAACTGGTTCACAACTGACCCTCCTGTGAGTTTTTTAGAGGCTGTAAATCATGTTGTTGTTGTGTATCACTGAGTCGGAATAGACCCTCCAGCAGGTTTTCAGAGGCAGTTAATGGCCTGGGAGGAGATTGCCCATAAGGGAGGACATTACCGTGCTTCTCCTCAGCATGTGGTTTCAAACCTCTAAGTGGTTGTTAGTGTTATTAGATGCTGTCATGTCAACCCATAGTGACCCTGTGAACAACAGATCTGACGCTTGCCTTCTCCTGCCCTATTCTCACCATCTCCCTTACGCTCAAGCCTCTTGTAGTCACAGTGTTGATCCATCTCATTGAGGGGCTTTCACTCTTTCACTGATCCTCCTGATCGCAGCACGTCTCTCTCTAAGGTCTGGTTCTTCCTGAACACGTGTGCAAATTTGTAGTGCTGGAGAGAAGAGTGCTGACCACTCATGGACCGCCAAAAGGACAAGCAAATGCCTTTTTGGGAAAGAAAGGTTGGGCCAGGGTGCTCCTTGGAGGCAGAGATAGTGGAACTTCCTTCCTCATACTTTAGAAGTGTTGTTAGGATGGGCTAGTTCTTAGTAAAGGACATCATGGGGTGGGGGAAGAAAAGAAAAGGACATCATGCTTGGAAAAGTGGAGGGACAGTGAAGGAAGACCCTCAACGACATGGATTGACACAGTAGCACCATTTTTTTGCCTCTGCTCTCTGGTTGCACTTCCTCTGATATGCTGTTCTTTTGACAGTCTATGGGACACATTCCATATTCTGCTCCAACACCACAGCTCAAAAATAGCAATTCTTTTTACAGCTCTAAGGTGTCAATTCTTTTTTCATCTTCTTTATTATCCAACTTTCAGATGCACAGGAAGCAATTGGAAAGGCCTTGGCTTGGATCATTCACACTTCAGTTTTTTTTGTTTTTTTTTTTTCACACTTCAGTTTTTAAACTGAAATTATTGCTCTTTAGAGGTCTGAAGAGGAGTTTGAAACCACCAGCTACTTGGCAGAAGAGAGATGGGCAATTTATAAATGTGTGAGCTACAGCCTCCAAAAACCAGCCAGAGAGACAGCTAGGAGTTTGTTCCAACTCCATAGCAATGGCTTTGACTCTATGAAGTAGTCACCCTGCAATCTCATCTTTGTGGTGCTGATGAGGAAGAAAGGAGGTATGAAAAAGCCAGAGAAGACTGTCACAATCTTTCCACCCCCAAAGAAAGCAGGCTGGAAGGGACCGAGGGTGTGTCAAGAAGAGAAAGCCGAAACTGAGTTTGCAGAAGAAGAATCATTGATGAACAGTATACAAGGAACTTCGGGGAGTGTTAGTGACATTTCTCATAAAACGGGCAGCATCAGAATCTGACACGCTTGTTGTTGTTGTTTTTACCATTGGGTCAAATCCTAACCATAGCTGACCCTCTGGCAAGTTTTCAGAGTCAGTTAATCGAATGGAAGGAGATTAACCATCATTTTCCAACAGAGCTGCTGGTGGCTTCAAACTGCTTGCCTTCAGGATTTCAGTGCAGCTGCTTGCCACTAGGCGACCAGAACTCTCTAATAAGGAAGTTAGTTATTGGTTAATCAGTTGATTAATTTTATAAAGCAAGCAACATACTTGCTTTGTAAGTATGAAGAGGAAGCAAAGAAAAGAAAGAAGGAAAGAATTTAAAGTATTAAACATGCATGTCGGTTAAACGTAGCCTTTGAACAGTATTATTCCTGAGCATGAGGAGACCTAGTTGATTACTAACAAATTTCTTTTTTGGAATTTTTGCTAACAAAAGAGAAACACAGTGTGCTTAGTCACTGAGGAAATAAGAACCTAAACGAGTCTGGGAAAGAAAACGTTAACTGAAATCAGGACAGTTACAAATCATCTACAATCTCAGTTAATCTTATTTGTTAAAAACATCAGCTCCTCGATCAAAGATTTATGCAGGCAGGGTATTGGCCAGGGAATAGTCAGTGGGTTAGTGAAATAGAAAGTCAGTAATTTAATAGCATAGCTCCCCTGAAAATTTAAAACAACAAAACCCTAAAACAAAATGTGTGTTGTGTGCTAGACCCCGGAACAAGCCAAAACTGCTGAACATGCGGAAAATAAATTCCCAGGTATTCACATTTCAGCCAATACCATCTTGTTTTCTGTCCACTCTACTGGGGAGCAGATAAAAACAGCACATTTCTGAACGTCCCCGGGAATTGAATGACTGGAAATCTCCATGTTTTTAAATGGTTCAACAGAATGTGTTTAAGTTGGAAAACATTGTTCTTTCATCTATTATTTCCTTAAGGTCAGCTCTCGGCTTTTTCGTGTTCTTTTCTGAGTAATTCCTGGAAAGAGGTCAACAGCCCAGCAGAGGGTCTGCCCTGGGGATGAACACTCATTTGAAGGATCAGAGACAGACTTTAACTCCACCCAGAGCTCTCTCAGGGGGCTTTCATTTACAGCCTGAAAAACGATTGGAAGACACATATTTCTTCTCTTTAAGTAACAGCTGAGTCAGTTACTCAATAAATGGACTGTCATTTCATATATATTTGTGGATATGCATATATTAGGGAGCTCTGGAGGATTAGTGGTAAGGACTTGTGCCACCAACACAAAGGTATGTGGTTCAAATCCACCAGCTGCTCCAAAGGAGAAAGACTGTCAATCTCCTCCCTTCTGATTGATTGCCTTTGAACACTCACTAGAGAGTCATCTTTGGGTCTATTCAGACTCAATGGTACACAACAACAATCCACAATATATGTATTATATAAACAATGCTATTGGGTGTTGCCAATTCAGTTCCATATATAACAAAATAACATTGCCCAGGGCTGCACAATCCTCCCAATTATTGCTATGTTTGAGCCTATGGTCGCAGCCACTGTGTCAAGCCACCTCATTGAAAGTCTTCCTCATGTTTCCTCACCCTCCACTGCTCTATCCATGCCCCTGTCCTCTCCTGTCCCACTGCCCTAACTACACTCTTCTTTTTACGTATGTCTAAAGTCTACAGAGAAGAAGTTTAGGGTTGTTGTTGGTTTTTTTTTAACAGATCATTCTAGTAATTTGGATTCCTGAAAACAGAAGGTATTCTTGTGAGCAGAGTATTTAAACACACTCTAAACGGTTTACATTAATTTAGTAACATTTTTAACACATTGTTGAACACTTTTTAACTGACGACCGTGCTTAGAAACACATTTTTTTCAATTGTTTATGACTGCTATACAAATGATATTGTTCCTTTTTTCACTAAACTCTGCGGGACGGCTATAGCCGTCACTTGCAGCAACGTGTTTAAATAGCGCTAATTACCTGACTAGATACTTGACAATGACCTCTAATATCCGTTCAGAAGATAGACGTGAGCTAAGCATCAGTGGTCCTGACGGGGGCACTTACCTGTTCACCAAACCATGAGGTGGGGAGGACGGTGGAGATGGGCTGCAGGCTGGGATCTCTGGGCATGCGCCCTGGAAGGCATGCTCTTTGATTTTTTTTTTTCTCCTTTTGTCTCAGCATGGAGCCTGAGCTCAACTTCTTCAGGTGTGAGTTCAACGCCTCTGGCCAGGCCCTGGGAGGCTGGTGGTCTCTCAGGTGAACTCATTGTCGATGAGTTGGTTTCCGAGGCTGTAAATCTTAACGTGAGCTGAGTACTCATCTTCCACCTACCGTAGCAGCAGCATTTCCAGTACTGGTCATGTCCTGGTGGTAGAAATAGTACACGCAGTATCCTCTGAGTCAAAGGCTTCTTCAGTGGAGCTACAAGAAAACTCAAGGTGCTCAGTGGAAAACGTCTCACCCTTGCCAAAGAGACAAGTACTGACTTCAAAAACCAGACGTTGCCATGCTTACATCACAGATCCAAGTACAATACTCTATTTTAATGCCCCAGATTCCACGCTTAAGTCACTATTAATCTAATTTTAGCCAATCTAACCAATGGATCCCCCTTCTGCACTTTATATACTTGGCAGTAAATTTGTTTAAGAAATCCTCACAAAAACCTTCACCAACCCCCGTCCCAATGCTTAGAGAAGAGGTGGAGACATGGAAAAACATTCTCTCTGCTTCTATTTGAGTGATATATTACTGGAAAGAAAGCTGATCTAATCCAGCTGGGTCCCCACGTGTGGTCCAGAAACCCACTTTAGGTGAGGAAATAATGCACAGAAAATGAAAATATCCTGTAGTCTCTTGTATCAAAACACTGGCAATCTAGTTGGTAGGGTAAGATTGAAACAGACTAAAAACCAAGCAGCAGTATACGGTTCCAATGGAAGCAAAAGCAACAAGATAAGCAAGTCCCAGCCCTTCCCAGGGTACTTGATTTAAGTTCAGGAAAAGAAAATAATAGAAAGTTCTATAGGAGATTCCATGGTGATGTTAAAGGTTCTAATAGTAGCTTCACTGGGAGCTCTGGTGGGTGACATAGTCCATAGGGAGCTGTGGTACCAACACAAGGACAGCACCTCTCTGGTTGTTCAAATCCACCAGCAGCTCCATCTCCTCTCATACACCTTATAGCCTTAGAAACCCACTGGAGTATCAGTTAAGGGTCAGTTCTGACTTGAAGGCAATGAGAGACTGCTTGAATAGCAGTCACATAGTTTCTGGTTCTGAGCAGAGGGTTTTACTGAAGGGCATTGTTGACTGGCATGGTGGTGAGATTTTTTCCCCCTGTTGAGCCTGCTGCTCAACCTCTGGGGACACTATGTGTTGCTTGGAGCTTGGGTGGTACAAATAGTTAAGCATTCAGCTACTAACTCGAAAGACTGATGTTCAAACTCACCCAGAGGCACCTTGGAAGAAAAGCCTGATGATCTGCTACCAAAACAGAACAAATTTGGCAATGCTAAAGAGAAGAGCTGAACTTTCAACACACGACATTGTTAAGGGTCAGAACTATGAGGTGTGGGTCTGGCACATCTCATACTCAGTCACTCTCTGATAGTCACTGGAAGTTTGGATATTTCTAAGATGTTGAAAGTCATTATAAAGACAGAAGAGAAAACACAAAGACCAACATGGAGTTCAGAAGAAGTTCTGAAAATGACATTAGATCTTTGCAAAGTTAAACCAAGTGAAGAAATGCCAAACTAAAAGAGATAAACAGAAGGTTTCCAAGGGTGGTTTGAGAAGACAAAGCAAAGCATTATAATAAAATATCAAAGAGCTGGAGTTAGAAAATAAAAATGGATAACTCACTTGGCATTTCTTAAGGTGAAAGAACTACAAACAAATTCAAGCCCCAAGTTACAATACTGAAGGACGCTATAGCAAAATCCTGAATAATCCAAGAAGCATCAAAAGAAGAGAGAGGGACTACACAGGGTCGCTGTAGCAAAAGTAATTGGTTGACACAGAAACATTTCTATAAATAAGTCATGATCAAGAACCAATTATATCCACCAGATGCTCCACTGGAGAAGGAGAGGCAATCTCCTCCTGGAGTACCAGTTGGATCTGATTTGATGGTACACACACAAAAAATAAAAAAGGAGAAGAACCAATGATAATGAAGGAAGATCAAGCTACACAAAAAACATTAGCAAACAAAATAAGGCCTCTGAAATTGATAGAATAACAGTTGGTATGTTTCAACTAACAGATGCAGCCCTGGATGTCCTCACCAGTCCCACGCCAAGATATTTGAAAGTCAACTGTCTGGCCAAATGACTGGAAGAGGTAAATATTGTTCTCAGTGCCCCCCAAAATGGTGAACCAACAGAGAGTGGAAATTACCAGACAAGATCACTAAAATCATATATAAGTAAAACATTGCTAAAGATGCTTTTTAAAAAAATGACTGTATTAGGATCATCAATAGTATCAACAAAGAACAAAGCCAGAATTTCAAGCTGGCTACAGAAGAGGTCACACATCACCAGGGATATCAGTGTTGATGTGAGATAGATCTTAGCTGAAACCAGGAAATCCCAGAAAGATGTTTAATTGTGTTTTATTGACTATTAAAAGGCATTTGACTGTGTGGACCATAACAAATTATGGCTAATACTGAGAAGAATAGGAATCTTAAAACACTTAATTGTGCTATGGGAAACCAATACCTAGACCAAGAAGCTATTTTCTCAACAGAGTCTAGTGAACACTGCTTGATTTACACTCAGCAAAGATGTGGGTCAAGGTTGTGTCTCTTCTCCATACCTATTCAATCTGTATACTGACCAAAAACCTGAACTATATTAAGATGAATGTGACATCAGGATCAGAGGAAGACTCACCAACAACCTGCATTATACAGATGATACAATCTTGCTTGCTGAAAGTGAAGAGGACTTGAAGTGCTTGCTACAGAGGCTCAAACACCAACGTCTTCAATGTGGATTACGCCTCCACATTGTTGTTGTTGTTTAATGCCGTCGAGTCGTAGACGACTCATAGCGATCCTATGAACGAACAGCCTGAGCACTGTTCGTACATAGAGTTTCTGGAGGCAAGCCATTTTGGAAGTGGATGCCGCTCCTGCTTCCAGGCTTGATTTAGTCGGGAAGCTCCAGCCAACACTGTCCACCACGGGTGCTCATTACGTGCAGGAATCGTGGCAAGCTTTGGAGTGGACTGCCTTTCCGGGAATGTGTTTGTTTGACGTGCAGGTTTGCTCTGCCCCTGGAGTGAGGCTAGCCAGCCTGCGCCTAGGGTTTGAACCAGGAGGCGGCCTTAAGCCGAAGGAAGCTGGGAAGGAAGCCTCCACATTAGGAAAACAAAAATTCCCACTGCTGGACTGAGAGGCAGCATCATGAAAGGTGGAGAAAAGACTGAAGCTGTCAATGATTCCATTTAATTTGTAACCACAATCCACACCTTTAATATCAGCAGTCAAGATAGCAAAAGATGTGTTACCTTGGGAATATTTGCTGCCAAAGTCCTTTCCAAAGTGCCGAAAAAGAAGGATATCAGTTTAAAGACGAAAATATACCTGATCCAAGCCATGGTCTTTGCAACTACTTGCTTTGCCTTTGAAAGTTGGACAATGAATAATGACAACAGAAAAATAATTAATGTCTTTGAGTAAGGGTGTTGGAGAAGAATACTGGACATGCCGTGGGCTTGTAAAAGAACAAACCAATCTGTCTGTGATAAGGTGCAACCAGCATGCTCCTTAAAGACAAGGATGGTGAAACTTCTCACATGCTTTAGGAATGTTGTTAGGGTGGGTCAGTCCTTGGCCAAATACATCATGCTTTGAAAGGTGGAAAGTCAACAGAAGAGAAGAAGACCTCCGACAAGATGGATTGACACCGTGACTCTGTCAATGTGCTCAAATATATTAGAGAGGATGAGGATGACTCCTGATGGAGCAAAGTCTAGATTTGTTGTTTATGGGGGCACTAAGAGTTGCAGTTGACTCAATGGCCCTTAAGTACAACAATAACAACATCATGATGCTAAGCAGGTATAGGTGGAAATTCCAGACTAAAATAGACTAAGAAAAAAGGTCTGAGATCAATTTCTGAAAATCAGCCAATGAAAGCCTATAGACCATAAGAATCAAACCCACTAGTGGTCATGGCATGGTGCAGGTAGGCAGCATTGCATGCCACTGTGCCTGTGTGTGTGGTCACCATGAGTTGGGGACTGACTATGGCAACTACCAACCAACTAGGTTGCTTTAATACTGTCACGAATCACATGAAATGGTTAAATTCATTGCCCAATCCTTGTTAATCCTGAGCCACTGTTCTTCTAAAGCATTTCCCCCTCATATTTATTCTTTATTTGCAGAAGAAAAACACAAAAGCTTGTTGCATGTCCTATTTTAGTGGAGGAAGTTCAAGGGGCCACTTTCCACGTATTGTTTCATTTGCAATGCACCATGTGGTTCCTTCAAGGAGGACTCTGGCTGGAGGTCCTGGAGGAAGAGGAACCCAAAGGCCCCTTCCAGCTCCCATCGTCTCTATCTTGGCCTGGCTGGCTGCCCCAAGGGTGTTATGCAAGCTGGCATACTGCAGGCCCAGCCTATCATGTGAGGGCCCCGCAGTTTCTAGGACAAGCCTGACTTTACTTTTAACACCAGGACCTCAAGCCTGAAACATGACTGGCTGTTTGCTATAAAATAGAATTTGGGCCAAACAGGGTCCCAGGTAGTGAGAGAAATGTGTGTCTTTTAAAAATGAAAATACATGAGCAATTGGTGGCAAATGGTATCATCCTTGAATGTTTCCAAATAACATAAAGATGGACTACCTTGGCTATTAATTACAAGGAAAACTATTCTTGAGAAGAAAAAAGAATGCAGCTGTCTGTAGTCCCAAACCATGGAAACCAGCTTGTGCTGCAAACAATGAGGCCGCTTCCAGCCAGCGCAGCCAAAGCCTCTCATTTCTCATGAGTTTCTTCCAAATCCCAAACAGCAAATGCCTTTAAAATGCACAAAGAGTGAGCAGCCTACTGAATTGGCAATTATTCCCATTCCCTTTTTTTGTAAGCATCTGTGTAAAGCTGGGGAAGTCATAAATAGCGTGGTGTTTTGCTACTTTGGCATTTCCAGAGATGAGATGGCCTTCGGACCAGAGACCCCTCCATGGAGAGAGCTCCTTTGAAGAGTGCAGCTGCTTTTTGGGGCCAAGATATATTTGCTTTTTTGGCAAAGGCCTTGTTCCAACAGGACTGGTCCCCCTCTCCTGGGGAAACCAACAAGTACTCATTCAAGAACGAACGCTGGACAAACCACACCGCTTCCAAGCACGGTCAGAGTCAGCACATAGCTTCAATGCTAGACCACCAGCTCCCTCCTTCCATGACCCCAGCTTGTCCACAGTCAGCTCCCAAATATACCACAACAACAAAAGAGACAGACCCTGGGAGAAGTCAGGAGATCAGGAGGAGTCCTGGGGGAGAAGTCTGTAGTCAGGGGCCTCCCCCAATTCCTGAGCAGCAGTGATGTCAGGTTGAGAACTAAGCTGCATCTGATTCAGGCCATGGTCTTTTCAGCCACTTGCTATGCATCTGAGAGATGGACAAAGAATAGTGATGACAGAAGAAGAATCAATGCCTTTGAACTGTGGTGTTTGAGAAGAGCGGTGAATATCCCATGAACTGCCAAGAGAACAGCTAGATCTTGGAGAAAGTGCAGTCAGAATGCTCCTTGGAGGCAAAGATGATAAAGTTCACATTTAATGGGAATGTTGCTAGGAGAGGTGACTCACTGGAGAGGGAAGTTATGCTTGGGAGGGTGAAGGGACTGCAAATCAGAGGGCGACCTTCCATCAGGTGGGTTGACACAGTGGCTGCAGCAATGGGCTTGAGTGTGTCAGACATTGGGAGGAGGGTGCATGATAGGACAGGGCTCAGATCTATTGTTTGTAGGATCACTCGAAGTCATACTCAACTCAATGGCACCTAACAACCACCACATGGAAGGCGGGCTTTAAAGAATGCACCACAAAGCAGATCATTTCATTTTACCAAGTTTCCCATGTTCACCCAGGAGCTGGCCCAAGCAAAGAGGGGGACAGCTGAGGAGTGAGAGGACAAGCTTTCCCGCCACCCACGCAACAGCGCCCTCCACACCCAGAAGAGGACACAGGCATCAGCACAAAGTGTTGTCCATTAAAAACAGCTCCTAGTCGGCTGCTGACATCTCCTCTACTGTTGTGTTCCCAGGACATCCTGTACCAAGGTCCCAGTGCACTTGTAACAGGCCACACCTTCTCCCGAACTGTGGGCTCTCTGTTCCCCATTGGGCCTCTCTGAGGAATGGCACACAGCAAAAGTTCAAAACCCGTCTCCTGACAGTTGCTGAACAGATGATGACCACAGTGACCTCTCCACTCACCACAGGCAAATCTCTAATGGTAGAATGTTAGGGACAGAAGTCCTTGAGTATGAGAGAAAGAGACAGCAGGGGACAACTTTTGAAAACCCACCACAGTATCACCTCATTGTAACACCTGCCCTGAAGTTTACATAATCTATAGCTTCTACACCAGTGGTCTGGAAACGTAATAGTGCCCTTTGATAATATAATAAATCTATGTGCACTCTACCCAGGGAAAAAATACATGCCCAGACATGAGTGTGCTCACACATTTGTGTGTTCATGTAATCTTTTCTGCAATAACAAGACACTGAATGACCGATTGAAGCTTATTCTCAGGACTGCTGGCTGAGAATCTGTATCTCATTTTGACTGGACTCATTTTCTCCGGTTCTGTTTTAGATTTTTACCTCCCTAAGCTCTGTCCTGGAGAGGATAGAACCAGATTGCTTCTTGGAGGCAAGGATTTTGAAGCTGCATCTTATATACTTTGGGCGTGTGCCAGGAGGGCCCAGTCCTTGGAGAAGGATATCATGCTTGGGAGGGTAGAGGGTCAGTGCAGGACAGCAAGACCCCAGATAAAATGGATTGACACCGTGACTATGGCAATGAGTCAGGTGTGTTAGAGATGGAATGGCTGGCTCAGGATAGGGCAGGTTTCAGACCTGTTGTTCATAGAGTCACTATGAGTCATAGCAACAATAAAACAACAAGGAAGGAAGGGAGTTCTGGTGGCCTAGTGGTAAGAAACTCTATTACCAACCTAAAGGCACATGGTTCAAATCCACCAGCTGCTCCATGGGAGAAAGACAATCTACTCCCTTCCTTGCAGAGGCAATTTATATCCTCTGAAAACTCACTGGAGGTTCAGGTATGAGTCAATTCTGACTAGATGGCACATGACAAGGACATGAAGGGATCTTAGTGACATTGTTGATATATACTGTCAAGTCAGAACCGACCCATAGCTGACCCTCTGGCAGGTTTTCAGAAGCAGTTAATTGTATAGGAGATTGCCCAACCTCCTGTCCTGGAGCAGCTGGTGGATTCGAAGAGTGTGCCTTCGGGATTACAGTGCAGCTTCTTTTCACCATGTCACATTATGTCTACTAATATTGAGCCCTTTTCATTGTACACTGAGAGGCTCAGTAAATGCTCAGTGAAAGGCATGCACATGTACCAAGAAAGGGCGGACCACTGAACCTCAAAAGCCAGGACGTGCACTTGACTTAGGTGGTGGCCACGAGCTCCCATGTTTCCCCTCTCTCTGTCTGTTCCTCTCTCCTGCAGCATCCCTATACCTTGTAGGTTCAGGAATGAGAGGTGCTCCACAGATCCATGCATCCAGACTGACCCAGGGTGCTGCATGTGGTGTGATCTGTGATGGATTGAAAGCCAAGATTTGCAAGATTTCTCCTAGAGGATGCTTAGAAAACATATGGAGGATATTTTTAATTATCAGAATTAGAGGCCATCAACAGCATTCTTGAAGTGAAGATGGCAAGACCTCTCTAACATATATCAGATATGTGTCACTAGGAGTGGCCAGTCCCTGGTGAGGAACATCATGCAAAAAAGAGGAAGACCCTCAAGATGTCCCAGTGGCTACTGGCTTCAACAACGAGCTCAGATATAGCAATGCTTGTGAGAATGACACAGAACACAGAAGTGTTTGGTTCTGTTACGTGTAAGTTCACTATAAGCAGAAACTCACACAATAGTCCCTAACAACAACAGCATCAGGATTTACCAATGAAATACCGGTCAATTTCAATGTGCAGGCCAGGCTAATTCAAAATCATTCACTCACTCACTACTGTCAAGTCGGATCCCTCTTAGCTGACCCTCAGCAGGCTTCAGAGGCTGTAAATCACAGAGGAGATTTCCCTTTGTGTTCCCTCAAAGTTGCTGCATCACCAGAGCTCAGACTTTTAAATATGCCATCACCCTCTCATGGAGCCTGAGTATGAGCTCATCGTATGAGACTGACTTTGCAAAGTTCACAACATCTTTACCTGGTACATGGAATTTTCTGGAAATGCAACTGCCACATAAGTCAAGTGTACAGTGTTTGGTTTGGAACGTTACCAAGCTTGGCTCACCTATTTGGACAATCACAATACTGAAGCCTACAGCTCATATGTTATATGAATTAGTGGCACAGCACCCCTGTATTGGGTGGTGGGATCATTCTATACAGACACATATGTGCTAACTGCTTTAACTCACATTCCAGTGTAGTTGTGTTGTACTACCCAATTGTCAAGGTAAGCACAGACTTGCCTGTGTTTGCTTATTAATCTTACTAAGATACATATGCTTGTTCTTTTGGCAGTCCGTGAAATAGTCAACACACTTTGCCAGCACCATGACTAACAGGCATTGATTATTCTCTTATCTCTACTCATTGTCCAATTTTCAGGTGCACAGAAAACAATTGAAAATACCATGGCTTGAATCAGGGGCACCATAGTCTTTAAACTGCCATCTTTGCACTTTAGCAGTTTGGAAAGGCCCTTGTGGGTGATAGAATACTATCCATACACATACAGGAAAGCCTCATTAATGGAATAGTGGTAAGGGGCTGAACTGCCAACCTGAAGGTACACAGTTCGAATCTACCAGTTGTTCCACAGGTGAAGGATGGACATGTGATTTGCTGAATGTGAAAAGCCACTGGAGGGTCAGCTGTGGATTGGTTCCAACTTCATGCTACACAACAACAACAACAACAACACAATATTCAAATAAAAACACCAACCGTGAAAGCAAAAGATGAGGAAATCAAGGATTTCTACCAACTTCTGTAGTATGAAATTGATCAAACATGCAAGCAAGATGCATTAATAACAATTGATGACTTTTCTAACAAAAGTTAGAAACAAAGGAGAAGAACTGGTAGTTTGACAACATGGTGTTGGTGACAAAAATGAGGCTGGAAGCCACATGACAAAATTTTGTAAAATAAAAGATTTATTCACTGAAAACAAATTTGTTAAAAAAAAAAACACCGCACACAAATTATGACTATATCCATGGACCTCAATTGATGGATTGCACAAGAATAAGATTTATTACATCTGTCAAAAGAGACAATGAAAAACACATAAAACCCAGGCCATCAACTACTCATATCCAAGTTCAAACTGAAGCTGAAAAAAAGTGAAAGCAAGTCCTTGAGAACCAAATATGACCTTGAGTATATCCCAACTGAATTTAAAAACAACTAAAGAATAGATCTCATGCTGTGAACACTAATATCTGAAGAACAGATGAGTTGTGGAATGATAAGGACATCCTCCGTGAAGAAAGAAAAAAGTCACTACAGAGAAGAAAGAAATGATCAAAATAGATGTCACTGTGGTACTGAGTTAGTTCACTTAGCATAATGCTCTTCAGTTCCTCCCAAATTAGATAGTGATTTACAAAATCATTGTTACTGCATGCTTTGAAGTAGTCCATCATGTGAATGTACCACAATTTTTCAAGCCATTCTACTATGTTTAGACATCTTGGCTGTTCCTATGTTCTTGTGATGGTGAATAACACTGCTATGAACATTGATGTACAAGTCTCCATTTGTTCCTCAGTTCCCATTTTATTGGGGTATATTCCAAGCGGTGGGATAGCAGGATCATAAGGAATTTCTATGTTCAGTTTTCTGAGGAAACACCAAACTGCCTTCCAGAGTGGCTATACCATTTTATAATCCCACCAACTGTGTATAAGAGCTCCTATCTTGCCACATCCTAGCCTATTTAAGAACATTATTGTAAAACACGAATAAGGATCCAAGGGAGGAACAGAAAGGTAAGAATAGGCAGAGGGAGGGCGCTTAATCGTAGCGTCACACGATTTGATGTGTAGAGGGAGGGATGGGAAAAGGAAATGGAAAAGATCCAGTGTGGAAAACAATAAAAACAAACTCTGTAAGTAAACTGGTAAAAAGGCTAGTGTAAAATAAAAATTTTATTTTTTAAAAAAGAACTGGATTCTAAGTATTTATAAATGCCATTGATGTGGAAGATACAGAAGGGGAAAGCTTACAAGTCAGTAAATGATTCCTAAAAAGAAGGCAATATGTCAAAGAAAGCGTTTTGAGTCAGGAAATAAAAAAAATGAAAAGAACGTTATCAAAGACTCTAAAATTTGCACTGGAATGAAAAGAAGCCAAAACATGGGGAATGAATGTTGAGCTAAAAGAGTTGAACAAAAGATTTCAAAAGGGCAGCTCCAGAAGACAAAGCAAAGCATTGGAAAATGAAATGTACGAAGAGTTAGAAAGCCAAAAGAAAAGAACATGGCATTTCTCAAGCTGAAAAACAAATTCAGGCCTCGAATGGCCAATTCTGATGGGTAAGAAAATGGGAGGAATATGACAGAGTCACTGGACCAAAAAGAATTGATTGACATGGAACCATTCCAGGAAGTAGCTTACGATCAAGAACCAATAGTAGTGAAGGAAGAAGTCGAAGCTACACAAAAAGAAGGCCCTGAGAACTGATGGAATACCAATTGATGTGCTGCAGGAAACAGACGCAACTCTGGATGTGTTCACCAGTCTCTGCCAAAAAAAAAAAAAATGTCAGATTCCTGATCAACTGGCTGGAAGAGATCTATATCTATATTGAAGCTCATTGAGCTTCAATCCGTATTGAAGGCTGCAGTCCTTGACCTTCTGCACCAAATGCCTCAGGTCCTCTTCAGTTTCAACAAGCAGGGTTGTGTAATCTGCATAATGCAGACTGTTGATAAGTCTTCCTCCAATCCTGATGCCATATGCCTCCTCACAGAGCCCAGCCTCCCTGATGATCTGCTCCACATACAGATTGAAAATGTATGGAGATAGCATGCATCCCTGGGGTATACTTTCCTGATTTTGAACCATACAGTGTTTTCTTACTCTGTTCTAATGAATGCCTCCTGGTCCGACTATAGGTTTTGCATAAGTGTTATCAAGAGCTCTAGGATTCCCATTCTTCTCAGAGTTAGCCACAGTTTGTTATGATCCACACAGTCAAATGTCTTTGCATAGTAAATGAAATTCAGATAGACATTCCTCTGGTACTCTCTGCCTTCAGCCAAGATCCAGCTAACATTAGCTATAATAACCCTAGTACCACAGCCTCTTCTAAACTCAGTCTGCACATTTGGCAGTTCTCTGTTGATGTGCTGGTCTAGTCACTTTTTCATAATTTTCAGCAGTATCTTATTTGCATATGATAGTAATGATATTGTTTGATAATTTCCACACTCTGTTGGGTCCCCTTTCTTTGGAATGGGAACAAACGTGGACCTCTTCTGAAAGTCAGTTGGCCAGGTAGTTGTTCCCTAGATTTCTTGGCACAACTTGATGAGAGTGCCCATAGCCGCATCTGTTTGTTGAAATATGTTGATTGGTATGCCATCAATTCTTGGAGCTTTGTTTTTGCCTGTTTCTTCGGAGCAGCCTGAACTTTCTCTTTCATCACCACAGCCTCTTGATGACACATTGTTTTATGAAATTCTTCTGTGTCAGTCAATTCTTTTTAGTACAGTGTCTCTATATACTCCTTCCATCTGCTTTTAATGCTTCCTGGGTTCATTTAATATTCTGCCCAAAATGTCCTTAATTTTTGCAACTTGAAGCTTAAATTTGTTCTTGAGTTCCAGATGATTAGAAGAAAACAAACAAATTCGACACATTATTCCACAGACATAATATGGTTGAAATGACAAAATAAAAGAAATTAAGAGAAGATTAGTGGTTACCAGGGATTGAAGAGAAGAGTGCTGAATCTCTCATGGACTGCCAAAAGGACAAATTGTCTTGGAAAAAGTACAGCCCAGGTGCTCCTTGAAGGAGGTGAAGATAGTAAAACTTCATCTCACTAACTTTGGGCATATGGTTAGAAGAGTCCAGTCCTTGCAAAAGGATATCATTCTCAGAAAGGTGTAAAGTCAAAATAAGAGATGGATTGATCAAGTGATTACAACAATGACATAACAAGTACATCAGAGATGGTGAGAATGGCACAGGATAGAGGAAGGTTCAGATCCATTCCTCAACAGGGTTGCAGTGAGTTTTCCTTGATTCAAAAGCACTTAACAAAAACAATAGCAGGGAAAGAAGGTGTTGTTGTTATGTGCC
>NW_006399852.1:1203007-1205519 GCF_000299155.1 Elephantulus edwardii | reverse complement strand
TTGTTATGATCCACACAGTCAAACGCCTTTGTATAATCAATGAAACACAGATATACATTAGGTGTGACAAATAAGAAACTCCCACCCAGTGATGGGAATGTTCTCTATCTTGACTGTGCAACAACTCTTTTGATTGTTTGACTGCTGCTAGTGTAAGTGTTGATTGTGGATTCAAGTAAAATGAAATCATTGACAACATCAGCTTTTCTCTATCGTGATGTTGCCTATTGGTCCAGTGGTGTCAACCAGAGACACCTCAAAAGAAAATCCTGGTGATCTGCTTGTAAAGGTCCAAAGCTTTGAAAACCCAGTAAAGCACAGTGCTACTCTGCACTAATGGATAATCAGAAGTCAGAATCAACTTGATGAGAACTTGTTCTTAGGTACCGTGGAGTTAAGTATGACCCAGAGCAACTCTATGAACAATAGGCCTGAACTTTGTGCTATCCTATGCCATCTTCATCATCTCTGACATACTCAAGTCCATTGCTGCAGTTACTGGGTCATCCATCCCATCAAAGGTCTTTCTCTCCTTCAGCATCTCTCCACCATTCCAAGCATGATGTCCCTCTCCAAGGAATAGCCTCTCCTAGCAGGATGCCCAAAGTATGCAAGATAAATCTTTATCACCTTTGCCTCTGAAGCACTCTGGCTGCAACATCTGCAAAATATCTGTTTGTTCTTTTGGCAGTCCATGGAATATTCAGTGCTCTTCTCCAACACCACAACTCAAAGGCATCAATTCTTCTTCTGTCCTGATTCATTGTCCAGCTCTCAGATGCATAACAAGAAAAAGAACATGGTCTGAATCAGTGGCACCTTAGTCCTCAAACTGATGTATTGCTCCTCAATAATTTGGAAAGGTCCCTGACTGTAGACTGTCCCAGTGCAATAGGTCTCCTGACCTCCTAACTTCTGGTACCTACGGTGTTGATTGTGAAAATTTTATTTTCTTGACATTGAGATGCAATCCTTATTTAAATCTGAATTCCTTGATCTTCTGTATCAAGTTCTTCAAACCCTCTTCCCTTTCAGCAATCAAGGTTATGTCGCCTGCATGCTGAGGATTATTGATGAGTCTTTCTCCGATCCAGATGCTACATTATTCTTCATAGAGTCCAGCTTCTCAAATAACTTGCTCAGCATACAGATCAAATAGGTATGGAGAAATGATACAACCCTGGCACACATCTTTCTTAATTTGAAACCATGTAATGTTCCTTTAATCTATTCGCACAGCAGCCTCTTGGTCTGAGTGTTGCATGAGCACAATGAAAGTTAGTTCAGATTATTTGTACGTGTTTGCTTTAGAGCTGGGGAACAGAGCCAGGTCTAAACTAGGGGTGACTCTATATCTGACTTTATCCTACAACGTCCCAGTTCCAGCTGTCCTTCTGCCCTGAGTATTAATGGCGCCTCTCTCCACCCTCAGATACGTCTTGGTAATGAGTTCTAAATAGTCACCTTATTGGGGTGATAAATTTTAAAACAACACTCTACTAATTGGAAGCAGGAGTGGCATCCACTTCCTAAACAGCATGCCTCCGGAAACTCCATGAACTTTGATGAATGTCTATAGTTGTAGAGGGGCTTCAGGCCTTTTGTTCTTAGGGTCACTATGAGTCATGCTCAACTCAAAGGCAATCAACAACAACAACTAATTGATGAAAAATTCTAGAATATAGCCATCAAGCTAAATCCTCTAGCTTTAGGGTTGAAGAAGGAAAAACCAAAAGGAGAAAGTGGTGGGGTTGGGGAGCTGGGACAGAAGAGGTTAAGTAGGAGAAGAAAGAGCAGGCAACTAACAAATGGAGTGAAGGTCAAGGCCTGCATTAGGGAGAACAAAATCCAGGAGCCATTCTCCAAGTAGCCTCCTCCTTGGCCGGGCGGCTGGTGAGAGAGGAAAATTTCACAAGGGCCTGATGAATGCATGGCTTGTTTCCTCGTGCCGCGGCTGCAGCTGGACAGCAGTCGTCTGAGCAGAGCAGCAGTCGTGTCTCTCAGGCAGCCGCCCAGGGCGGCCAAGTGTTACAAGTCCTTCATAGAGCAGCAGATTCTTAAAGGTGAATCAGAACTATTTTAAGATCCCACTTGGGCAGCAGATGGACAAAAGGATGGATTGTGAGCATGGTGTGGCTGTTGTCATTTCTGGTCCAGCTGCCACCGTGTGTACACAGCACCTAGATAGAGTTCAGCAAGTGCCTGGGCAGTTCGCTCTCTCTGCAAGTGTCCTGTGTACTGTGAGAATTGTGGAAAAGAGAGGGTGGGACTGGATGGCATTTTCTTCTGAATAAAATAAGAAAGTATTGACTGAGGGTGTCACAAGTTGGAATCAACATAGTGGCAGAAGATCAAGGACTATCGTCTTCGATATGGATTACATCTCAACTTCAAGTAAACAAAGGTCCTTACCACTCGATCAATAGGGGATATCATGATAGATGGAGACAAGATTAAATCTTCCAATGATCTGTGTTACTTGAGTCCATAATCAATGTCTCTGGTATCAGCA
>NW_006399852.1:1175035-1201017 GCF_000299155.1 Elephantulus edwardii | reverse complement strand
CTAGGAGAGGCTATTTCTAGGAAAGGGACAGTGTGCTTGGAACAGTGGAGGATCAGCAAAAGACAGGAAGACCCTCAACGAGATGGATCGACACAGTGACAACAGCAATGGACCCAAATGTATCAGAAATGGTGAGGCTAGAACAGGGTTCAGATATGTTGTTGATAGGGTTGATATGAGTTATATTTGACTCAAAGGTACCTAAGAAGAAGTCATCATAGGACCGTTGTTGCTAAGTGCTACCCAATTAGTTTCTCATAGTGATCTATGTGCAGGAGAATGGAACATTGTCTGGCCCATGAGTTCCTGACAATCACAACTGTGGCTTCAGCCCATCGTCGTAGCCACTGGGGTACCCAATCTCACGGAGGCTCTTCCTATTTGTCTCCAGCTTTCTATTTCACCAAACACAATCCCTTTCCCTAAGGACTGGTCTCTCCTGATAACATGTTCAAATTAACTCAAAGGCACTTGGTTTCAATCCCCCAGCTGCTCTGCAGGAGAAAGATGGACAATCTCCTTCTGTGCGATTTACCGTCTCTGAAAACCTGCTGGAGGGCCAGCAATGAGTTAGTTGTGACCTGAGTATGGTATATAATGGTAATAATAATTATTATAATAATATGGTAAATTAACATGATTTGTCCTAGAAAGGGTTAAACCGGGTGGCTCCTTGGAGGCAAGGATTCTGAGGCTCCGTTTAACATACTTTGGACATGTTGTGAGGAGAGACCGGTCCTTGGAGAGGGACATCATGCTTGGGAGGGTGGAGGGACAGCGCAGGAGAGGAAGGCCCTCTATGAGGTGGATTGATTCAGTGACTGGGATAATTGGGATGGGAGTGACAGAGACGGTGCGATTGGCACAGGACAGAGCGGAGTTTTGGGCTGCTGTACATAGGCTCGCTATGAGTCGCAGGCGACTCGACGGCACATAACAACAACAATATTCCACTTCAAAGACATCTATTTTTCTTCCTTTTTTCATTACCCGTCACTCAAATGTATACAGGGTGAATAACCCCCCTTGGCTTGAGTCTGGTGCAAATCTTGCTCTTTCGAATTTTTTTAAAATTGATTTTAATTAAAGTTTACTGTTTACTAAGACATTGGATTTCCATTCATTCATTGTTGCACTTTTCTCCCTGCCCAGCTCCCCGCCCCCCATTCACTTTTCTTTTTGAAAAGTAAAAGAAAAAATTATTTCATTGTTATTCAATCCCTCCCTCCAAGCTCACTCCACTATGTTACCTCTTTCTGGACTCCTGTCATAACAATAATTTCTAATCATGTATCTCTTTTAAACAGTTCTCTCCCTCACCTGTCTCAATGCAGTATGCATTAGTTATCCCCTCTTTCTCAGTCTCCCCCAACCTCTATGCCAGTCCTCTTTTATAACAGTGGCATTATGCCATATTTGTCTTTTTGTGACAGATATTTCACTCAGCATAATGTCCTCCAAGGTTACCCATTTTGTGTAATATATCATGAGTTCCTTGTTTCTCAATGCCGCATAGCATTCCATTGTGTGAATATACCAGAGCTTCTCTTATCCATTCATTTGTTGATGGGCACTTGGGTTGTTTCCAACTCTTTGCTATTGTGAACAAAGCTGCAGTGAACATGGGTGTGCATATATCTGCTTGGGCAGCAGTTATGGTCTCTTTAGGGTATATTCCCAGTAGTGCAATTGCTGGGTCAAATGGTATTTCTATTTGCAACTTTTTGACAAAGTGCCTTACAGCCTTCCATAGTGGTTGCACCATTTTACACTCCCACCAACAGGGAATAAGGGTTCCAGTGTCTCCACAACATCACCAGCGTGTGTTGCTTGCTGCTCTGCTGAATTTAGCTATCATTACTTGGGTGAGATGGTATTTCATAGTTGTTTTGATTTACATCTCTCTTAGAGCTAGGGATTTTGAACATTTCTTCACAGGTTTGTTCACCATTTGAATGTCTTCTTTGGTGAAGTGTCTAGACGTTCATATCCTGTGCCCATTTTTCAATTGGGTTATTTACCTTTATCTTGTTGTGGTGCTCAAGTATTCTATAAATTTTATATTTCAGTCTCTTATCAGACATGTCATTAACAAATACTTTTTTCACCAGTCTGTGTCTTCTCTTTTTATCCTGTTGAAGAAGCTTTTGGATGTGCATTAGAGATTTGATTCTTAGAAGGTCGAGATTAAATACTTGGGAGTAAATTTAACTAGAAACACAAAAGTTCTATTCAAAGAAAATTACAAAATATTGCAACAAGAAGCAAGAAGAGACCTGGAAAAATGAAAGAATGTACCTTGCTCATGGATAGGAAGACTGAATATTGTAAAAATGACAATCCTACCAAAGGCGATTTACACCTTCAATGCAATCCCAATACAAATACCAATTCCATTCTTCAATGAGATGGAAAAGGCAATCTCCAATTTCATTTGTAATGGAAAGAGATCAAGAACAGCAAAGCATTCCTTAAAAAAAGAAACAAAGTAGGAGGCATCTCACTCCCTGATTTCAAATCCTACTACACTGCCATTGTGGTCAAGACAGCGTGCGTGGTACTGGTATAATGACAGACATACAGATCAATGGAATAGAATTGAGAACCCAGAAATCAGTCCATCTACCTATGGTCAACTGATTTTTGACAAGGAGATGAAATCAGTTAAGTGAGGAAATGACAGCCTTTTTAACAAATGGTGTTGGCAAATATCTTTTTTTAACGACACAAATGGTGACCTTACACATGAACCTCACCTGATGGGCTACATAGGAATCAGACCCACTACAAGATTCATTGGAGAAGCTCAATATTGACATTAAAACTAGGCCAGGAGCAGATTGTGAGCCAGACCATCAATTGCTCATGTGCAAGCTTAAATTGAGGCCAAAGGAATTTAAAATAAGTCCACGAGAACTAGGATATGATCTTTAATCTATTCCATCTGAATTTCTAGATCATCCTAAGAATAGGTTTGAGGCATTGAACACCAATCATTGAAGACTAAATGAATTATGGAATGATATCAAGGATATCATCCATGAAGAAAGCAAAAGGTCACTACAAAAGCAGAGGAGAAAGAAAAAATTGAAGCAGATGTCAGAAGAGACTCTAAAAACTGCACAGCGAGGAGCCAAAACAAAGAGGAAACATGCTGAAGTAAAAGAGCAGAACAGAAGATTCAAAAGGGAAGCTTGAGAAGACAAAGCAAAGTATTATAATGGAATGTGCAGAGAGATGGAATTGAAGAATAAAAGGGAAAGAACTCGCTCTGCATTTCTCAGGCTAAGTGAACTGAAAAACAAATGGAAGCCTCGTGTCACAATATTGAAGGATGCTTAGGCAATATATTGAATGACCCAGAAAGCATCAAAAGAAGATGGAGAGAACAAATAGGATCATTGTACCAAAAATAACTGACTGACACTGAAAAATTGTAGGAAGTAGGGATGATAGAAAGAAAACTGATGCCTTTGAACTCTGGTGCTGGAGAAGACTGTTGAATATACCATGGACTGCTAGGAGAACAAACAGTTTCGTCCTGGAGAAGGTGAGACTGGGCTGCTCCTTGGAGGCAAGGATTCTGAAGCTTCATCTGACATACTTTGGACATGTTACAAGGAAGGATCAGTCCTTGGAGAGGGATATCACATTTGGGAGGGTGGAGGGACAGCACAAGAAAGGAAGACCCTCAATGAGATGGATCAATTCAGTAACTGGGGTAATGGAGGTAGGTATGCCAGAGACAATAAGTTTGGCACAGAATAGAGCAGAGTTTAGGGCTGTTGTACATAGGGTTGCTAAGTGTCACAAGCAACTCGACAGCACATAACAACAACAACGACATATGAACAGGAGCCAATGGTAATGAAAGAGGAAGTAGAAGCTGCATTGAAATACAGCCCCAGGAATGGATGGGATACTAATTTATTTGTTTCAATTAAAAGATGCAACCCTGGATTCACTCACCTGTCTATGACAGGAAATTTGGAGGACAGCTATCTGGCCAACAGATTAGAAGAGGTCAATATTTGTTCCCAATCCCAAGAAAGGTGATCCAACAAAGTATGGAAACAGTTGAACAGTATCATTAATATCACATGCATGCACAATACTGCTGAAGATTACATAAAATGGCCAGAACCATACATAGATAGGGAACTGCTAGAAGTTCAAGCAGGATTAAGAAGAGGCCATGGCACCAGGGATATAATTTCTGATGTCAGATGGATCCTGGATGAAAATAAAGAATATTAAAAAAAAATCAATTATGCTTTATTGACTTGCAAAGATATTTGGCTGTGTGGATCATAACAAGTTATGGTTAACATTGAGAAGAATAGGAATCCTAGAGCACTTAAATGTGCTCTTGTGAAATCTATAACTAGACCAAGAGTCTGCTGTGCGAACAGAGCGGGTTTCAAATTAACAAGGGAGAGTGTCAGGGTTATATTCTCTCTCCATACCTACTCAATCTGTATGCTGAGCAAATTATTCAAAAAAGATGGTCTCTATGAAGAGGTATGTGGCATCAGAATCAAAGGGACACTCATCAATAACCTGTGTTATGCAGTTGCTACAATTTTGCTTGCAGAAAGTGAGGAGGACTTGAAATATTTGTTGCAGAAAATCAAAGAATACAGCTTTCAATATGGATTGCATCTCAATGTCAATAAAACAAAGATTCTTACTCCTGGACCTATAGACAACATAGTGCTAGAGGGAGAAGAGATTGGAATTGTCAACAAATTTGTCTTACTTGGATCCACAATTAATACCCTTGGTACCAGCAGTCAGGAAATCAAGAGATGTGTTTTACTGGGAAAGTCTGCAATTAGAGAACTCTCTAAATTATTGAGGAGTAATGATATCAGTTTGAGGACTAAGGTATGTCTGATTCAGGCCATGGTCTTTCTAATCATTTGCTATGCCTCTGAGAGCTGGACAATGAACAAGGATGACAGAAGAAGAATTGATCCCTTTGAGCTGTGGTTTTGGAGAAAATGCTCAACATCCCATGGATGCCAAAAGAACAAACAAATGTCTTGAAAAGTGTGAAGCCAGAGTGTCCTTTTGAGGCAAAGATGAAGATGTGTCAACCCACATACTTCAGGCATGTTGCTAGGAGGGACTATTCCTTGGAGAGGAACATGACGCTCAGAAAGGTTGAAGGTAGGTGAAGGAGAGGAAGAACCTTGACAAGGTGAATTGACACAGTGACTGCTGCAATGGGCTGTAATGTGTCAGGAAGTGTTGTGATGGCATAGGATAGGACAGGGTTCAGATCTGTTCTTCATATTGCTATGGGTCATACTTGACTTGATGGCACCCAAATAACAACAACAACAATAACATTCAAAGCAGTACTCATTTCCCTTCCACTGAAAAATCCTCTGTTCAACTTGGCAACTTTGAGCAAGCATGCACAAGCAAAGTCCAGCCCAGAGAAAGCCATCAGGTTGTAGCAACAGACACCAGCTCACAGCATGGATCATCTTCTCTTAATCTTTTTGGGTTCTGGTCAACTCATCCCCAGTCATCTGTGGCTAAGTTCAAATAGCATCACCTGAAAGCTCAGGCATCCACTCTTCTCCCTGTGTTTCACACCTGTTGGTCTCCCCAAGTTAGCAAGCCAGTGGTTAGCGTTATCTCTAAACTGGAAACAACCTAGATGTCCTTCAGGGAGTGAATGATTAAACAAACCAGGGCACATTCTTACCATGGATGACTTCCCAACTATGACCAGCAATGAATACACACAACAGTCTAGATAAACCTCCAGACTGTTAGAGTCTGATGCTGACTAGGGGGAAAAAAACAAACAAGTTCTACACATGACTCCATAGACATTGTTGAAATGACAAAATCAGAGAAATTCATTTCAGATTAGTGGTTTCTGGGGATTGAAGAGAAGACTGCTGAATATCCCAAGGAATGCCAAAAGGACAGACAAATTGTCTTGGAAAAGGGGCAGCCCAGGTGCTCCTTGGAGGGGGCAAAGATGGTGAAACTTCATCTCACATACTTTGTTTTGGGCTTGTGGTTAGAAGAGGCCAATCCTTGGAGAAGGACATCATGCTTGGCATGGTGGATGGTCAGAAAAAGAAATGAAGACTCTCTACGAGATTGACTGACATGGTAACTGTAAAGGGTGGGCTTGGGTATGTCAGAGAGCGTGAGAATAACACAGGATAGGGCAAGATTCAGATCCGTTCGTTCTTCATAGGATCAAAATGAGTTGTCCTTGACTCAATGACACAGAAGAACACCACCATGGATCAGAGGCAGCAAGCATGGCAAACAAAGGATTTCTTGAAGTGATGGGAATGTTCTCTATCTCAACTTTATCTATGTCCTTATCGTGCCCATGATATTGTTGTACTATGTTAAGTAAGATGTTAACACTAGGGGAAACGAGGTGAAGGATACACAGAGTCCCTCTATGTCACAAATCATACAAATGCACTCGACTGTAAGCATACAAAATAAAAAAGTTTAATTAAAACAAAGCATGAGAGAAAAGCTTATATGAATTGCACAAGGAGGGGTTTTGCAGAACAGACTGGGGTTCCCTATGCTGCCAGTGACCAGGTGCAGTTGTGAGCATAATCAATCTTTTCTTGGAGCTGTGTTTGTGAGAACCCAGCGCAGAGGGCCAGGGATGAAACGATCTCAGTAGAGGGAATTTGTTCTGTTAACATAAACTTACTGCAGAACCGATGCAGTCCTCGGAGGTGATCAAAGTCCATCGTCCCAGCTGGTGTTGGCTTCTCCTGGTTAACATGCAACCAGGGCAAAGCTGACAAGGATAAGCTTTTCTGAGCCCCACACTCCTGACTCCAGAAAAGGCAGGCAGGTGACCTGGACACTGTGTGATCCCTGAAAACACTCACTCATGGGGAACACCACCCAGCTTTTCTGCTTTAAACCATGGCAGGAGCTCGTGCCCTCTGTGTCCTTGGTAGACAAAGAGCAGAGATGAGATGACTATGTAAAGGTGGGTGTAGCAGATGGAGCAATAAGAGGACACGCACCAAGAATGAATGAGTGGAAATCCACAAGTGTCTGTAAATTTTCATTAAAATTAATAATTTTAAAAAGGGGGGGGAAGAGGACAGAGACCCCAGGAAGGGCACAGGAAGTGACTAAGCAGTGACAGGACACAGAGCCAATGGTGGGCCCAACAGCTAAGGAAACGTTCCTTTCTCACGTTGCAGGAAAGGTATTGGATATAGGGTAGACCCACGTTTACCTGCTGCCTACCCTTAGCCTTGGCAGCAATCTAAGAAAAATGCTGTCATCTGACCTATGGTTTCAATGGAGAACAGAAATGAGAAATAGAGAACCTTTTGTTGTTGTTGTTGTTGTTATGGTTGTTATGGTTTGGTTTTCATGGGGTTTACTTCTGTCAGTCACCAACATTTCATTTTATAATATTAATTACAAATAATCAATATCATTTACTATAACACCTCTTAAATCCTCCCTCTGACTTGTGTTTCCCTTGCCTCACCCATCCATCTACAATGTCTGCTCCCCTCCTCCACTCCCCTTCCTCTCACTTCTCTATGATTGTTCCATTTGTGCACAAGCCTCTTTTTATCTTTTCTTTTTTCCAGTCAATCAGCCGTGTTCATCGTGTTCCATATTGTTAATGACAGTACACACAAGGTCCAATCATTCATCTATTCTTCCCTTCACTTACTACAATACAGTATTCATTATCCATTCATTTCTGGCTCTCCCTCCACTCTTAAAGATGGCCGCTGCTACTATCAGGTGCTGTTGAGTCCATCTGGCTCGTAGTGGCCTCGTGTACAAGAGAATGGCACACTGCCCATCTCACGCCAGCCTCACAGCCATTGCTGTGTTTTGAGATTATCACTGCCAACTCCTGCACCATCTCACCAAAGGAGGTCTTTTGGTTGTTTTTTTCTGACCATCTATTTTACCAGGCATGATGTCCTCCCCAGAGGCTGGACCCTCTTGATAACATGTCCAAAGTAAGTGAGACAAAGCTTTCAACTGTGATGCAGGAGAAAGCATCTTTAAAAAAAGAAAAAAAAAAAAAACAACCAAAAATCAAAACCCCCAAAAAAACCCAAAACAACAAAACCACAAACGAGTCTTAACAATTTGTTAGTTAAACTTTTAAAATACCAATATTTTCTCATATTGTTCTAGTTTATTAACTTTTCCCTCTACTAGTTTATTTACAAAATTCATATACAAATTTGAACAAATTCTTTCCATTTCCCTCACCCCCCATCCATTAAATTGTACAACCCAATGCACCTTCTCCCTGCACATCCACATCCCTCTGCTTCTGGCCTCTCCCACCCCTCCAGGATCCTTGTACTCATTCTACAATAACAGTTTTATACAATATTTATCCTTGTGGGACTGAATTAGTTCACTCAGCATAATTCACTCCAGTTCCTCTCAAGTTAGGGTAATACTTTACAAAGTTATTGTTCCTGTGTGATGCATAGTATTCCATGGTGTGAATGTACTAAAATTTCTCAATCCATTCGTTTGTGGTTGGACATTTGGGCTGTTTCCAATGTTCTTGAGGTGGTGAATAATGTTGCTGTGAACATTGGTGTACAAATCTCAGTTTGTGCCTCAGTTCTCATATGAGGAGAAAACTTCTTGATTGTGAGGATAATCAAATAGTCAGGAAGGCACATGAAAACTTGTAGAAGCCTCTCCTTTGAACATCTTCTCCCCCACCCCATAAAAATCCAGCACAGGCCAAGGAGGAGTCACTAGTTGGCAGGCAACATCCCTTAAAGGGCCTTCCTGTTTCCTACCTCAAGAATATAGTCTCCCTTTATATGTTCATCAGAGCTTTGTTTGTTTGTTTTTTCTCATTTACCATAGAGTCAGCTCCAGCTCATTGAACCTCATGTGTTCGAATACAATTATGTTCCACAGACTTTCCCTGTAACTATGGCCTTCTGATCATCAAGGCTTTCTTCCTAGTCTACTTTACACTGGAAGCACTGCTGAAACTTATTTAACATGATAGCAACACACAAGCCTCCACTGACGAAGGTGGGAGCTGTTCATAATGTACCTCGGTCAAGGATTGGCCCTGGGCCTCTACAGTGGGCTGACAATTCTACCCTTGAACTACAAATGTCAGCCTCAGTGCTTGCTCTTAGTATTTATCATCAGTTGCTCTGACACTGCACAGCTCCCACTTGAAATGCAGTAGATGACACGCTGAGATAGTCAGGCCAGGTGATCACCAACAGAAACGCTGGCAAAGGCTTCCTCTTTCAGGATAGTGGATTAGAGACTGGCAGTGCGGCTTTTGCTGAGTTGGCAGGAATCTGTGGCATGGATTGATTTCTGCTATGACTGCTTCAGAAGGAGTTCCAAGCCCTTTCACTTATGAACCCCACCTACTCAAGCTCCCTGAAACTCTGAATCCTAAAATGAGAAGATGCAGGTCTTGTCCCTGCAGTTCTGCGTGTCAACACTCTCTACATACCTGTTTTATAATAAGTGGATAAATGCTACATTCGACAACGGTAACACTATCCACACCCTCCCAGCGCTACTTTGCTGGCTGCACTTGGGACGTGGGAAAGGCTGTGGAGAATGTTAACAGGGTGTACAGGAGGCCCCTCGTGGCAGGCAGGCTCTGACTTGGAATGCAGTGCAGCCAGAACCTTCTGAAGCTTGCCCAAGTTAAACACTGGATTTGTCACACACACGGCAGTGACATAAAGCAGGTGTATGATGGTGCCCCAGTTTTTTCTAAAGGTCAAGCCCTTAGCCCACCCTCACGCGAGGGCCCAAGAACTCTTGTGGCAGAGGCTACTCCAGCAGGCTGCTCTTTCATGAGATGCCTGGAGAAGCCAGACCACTTTGTTGTGCACAAGGAATGATCACCAGCTGTTTTCTGTTTCTACTGAGGCCAGAATAGTAGAACAAAACGGGTCACACAGTGCAGGGCAGCCTTAACTGCGATGAAAGAGAAGGTGTCCAAGGAAGAATATGATTAGACATTATTTGCATGACAACAGTCCAGAGTAAGAGGAGAGGAAATTATGCAACAATGAATGAATATTTATTTTTTAAAAAAGTGAATTGAGGGATAGGGAGGAAAACATGCAACAATAAATGAATGGAAATGCAAGTTTTCTGTAAACTTTTGTTAAAATCACAATTTAAAAACTATCAAAAACAAAAAAATGAAGAGAAGATGTCCTAATAGTGAGGGTGACTAGATCTCAAGGAGACCATGAGGGTCTCTCATGCCTTTTCTCTTCTGAGTCTCTCTCTCTTTTTTTCTTTTTCTTCTGAGTCTCTTAATAATAGAACTCCATCATGGGCCCAAAGAGGAGAATGCACTGAATGAGTGATTGGAAGGCAACATCCTGATCAGAGATAACTCAAATAGCCCTCGATAAAAAAAAACACTTACAGAAGAAGGGGAAGTCTACAGCCTTCAACATGGATTATATTAAGTGAACAAATATCCTCAAGCCTGGACCAATAGGCAATAGCAGGACAGAGAAAAAATTGAAGTTGTCAAGGATTTCACTTTATTTGGATCTGCATTGAATATCCATCAAGAAATCAAAAGACTTGTTGCATTGGGGAAATCTGCTGTCGAGGATTTTAAAGTCCTGACAAGCAACAATGTCAGCGAAGATATGCCTGACCCAAGCTATGGGATTTTCAGTGGCTTCAGTGTTGGGTGGAGCTCCCCCATTAAAACAAGCTTGGAAGAAAGAGTGGCATCCGCTCTCATAATGGCTTGTCTCCAGAAACCCTATGAACTTGGAGAAAAGATGAAAGTCACACGAGTGTTGAGGACTTTCCTTCATAGGGTAGTTATGAGTTGACTCTGACTTGATGGCACTTAAGAGCAACAACAACATATGCATGATAAAGCTGAACAATGAATAAGAAGACCAAAGAACTGATGCCTTTGAATTATGCTATTGACAAAAAGCATTGAATACCACGGACTTCCCAGGAAACAAGCAAAGCTGACTTGGATGGGGTGCACCTAGAGGCAGGGATAGTGAAATTCACCTCACGTACCTTGGGCATGTTGTCAGGAGCCATCAGTCCTCAGAAAAAGGCATCATCTGGGAAAAATAGGAAGTCAGCAAAAATTATGAAGACCCTCAAGGAGATGGATCAGCATAGTGGCGACAACTATGGGCTTGAGAATGGAAGAGAACATGAGAATGAGAGACGGTCGGGCAAGGCTTCCCACTGCTGTCATAGGCCTACTATGACGTCCTAGTCAACAACCCTTAAAAAGAAGTGCTTTTCACGTGGTATTTTATTTAAATCTCACAGCAGCCCTTTATTAACTCATTCTGCTAGTTTGCTGTACCGTAGTGGCCTGCATGTTGCTATGACATTGACAGCTATGCTTACAAATAGCAGGGTCCTCCTTGGTGAGCAGCTTTTTGCAGAACTTTGAGAGGAAGAAAGAGTAAAACAAAGACTTAGAGAACTACTCCCAAAAATAGTCGATGAACACTCACGGACCACAATAGAACGCCATCTGATGGAGCACTATCTGGTCATCATCCAAGGCTGCAAGGTGCTCCAAATACACAGTGGTCACACAATGGACTTGAGAATAAGGATGACTGGGAAGACGGCTCGAGACAGTGCATCATTTCACTCCGTCGTCCATAGGGGCTTCATGGAGGGGACTTGATAGCATCTAACACAGCAACCACCCTGGAGTTGAGGAAGTTGTGACACTGAGAGTGTAGACTTACTCAAAGTTTTCAGCTTGATTAAGAGCTAGATACACAATCACTGTCCTTCCTCCCTGACAGAGTTGCTGGGTCTTCCTTTTCTTGAGTCACTTCTTATTTGGATTTCTCTTGGCGTTTCTTTTCCAATGAACTTGTGGGATGACCCTGGGTTATGCCTGGATTGGGAAGAAAGGTGCAAGAGTGAGATGCTTGGACAACCACATTCCAGGAAACTGGACAGAAGGCGCTCTCTCTTGCTTCTAGTCATTTTCTTCCCTGGTAGCAGAAGTCCCAAGACATTGCTCTCTCTCATGTCCAGAACAGCCCACTGGCTACTTGCTGAACCTGGGGGAGGCCTCAGCATCGGTGAGCACCATGTTGACTCCAGGCAGCCAGAACCCACCAGCTGGAGCTGGCACGCAAACTGGAAGCCTTGTGGCGTAGTTCACGGGGTGGGTATATAGCTCATCAGTCAGCTACTCCTCAGGAGAATCATGAGAAGGCCTCCAGGAAAGACTTGCACCCGTGGAAACCCAAAGGGCAGGCATCAGGAGTGGAAAATGAGTCAGTGGCAGGGGGGTTGATTTTTAGGTTGTGGAGATTTGGGGAGGGGAGCTATAATAGTCAAATCATATGTAGAAAAGTGAAAGGACAGAGCAGGAAAGGAAGACCCCTGGATGAGACGGATTGATACAGTAACTGGGGTACAGGGGTGAGAGGCTATAGCATCAGGGACATCATAGCCAATATCAGATGGATCTTGGCTGAAAGCAGAGAGTACCAGAGGAATGTCTATCTATGTCTCATTGACTATGCAAAGGCATTTGATTGTATAGATCACATCTAATTGTGGCTAACTCTGAGAATGGGAATCCCAGAACACTTGATTGTGGTTGTGTAAAACCAGAAAGGATCAGAAAGCAGTTGTCAGAACAGAGTAAGGAAATAGTGCATCATTCAAAATCAGGAAAGGAGTGTGTCAGGGATGCATCCTGTCTCCATATGTCTTCAATCTATATGCAGAACAGATCAGTCAGGAGGCTGGACCTTACAAGGAAGAATGTGGTACATCAGTATTGGAGGAAGACTCATCAACAACCATGCATTATGATACAACCTTGATTGTAGAGACTGAGGAGGATCAGAAGCATTTGCTGCAGAGAAGCTCAGCATCAAGGAAACAAAGGTTCTCACCACTGGGTTAATTGGCAGCATCATGATAGAGAAGAGACTGAGATTGTTAACAGTATCAGCTTACTTGATTCCACAATCAATGCTCTTGACACTAGAAATTAGGAAAGCAAAAGACTAACTCCCTTAGGAAAAGTCTGCTGTCAGGGACCTCTTCAGAGTGCTGAAGAGCAAGGATATAAGTCTAGAGACTAAGGTGTGCCTGATCCAGGTCATGGTCTTCACGATTACTTGCTGCACTTCAGAGAGCTGTACAGTGATTGTCATTGACCAAAGGAGAACTGATGCCTTTGAGTTGTGGTGCTGGAGTCTTAAACTGCTAAAAGAACAAATAGGTTTGTCCTGGAGAGTGTGAAACCAAGTTGCTCTTTGGAGGCAAAGATTCTGAAGCTCCGTTTCACATACTTTGCACACGTGACCTGGTGGGATCAGTCCTTGAAGAAGGGCATCATGCTTTGAAAGGTGGAAAGACTCTAGATGAGACAGATTGACCCAGTGACCAGTGTACATGGGGGCAGGTGTGTCAGAGACAGTGAGACTGGCACTTGATAGGGCAGGGTTCTGAGCTACTGTACATAGAGTCACTGTGAGTTGCAAGCAACTTGATAGCACATAACAACAATAACATGTTGGAGACAGTGAGATAGGTCCAGGCTGGTGTGGAGGTCACTATGGGTCACATGCAACTTGATAGCACAGAGCAATAACAAAAACAATTGTTAAAAACTAAACTACTAGCCAAAATGTTGGTTAAGTGTAACCCTCTCAATAGGCACGTTGGAAGACAGGTCTGGTCATCTGCTTCTGGAAGAACACAGTCTTGGAAGCCCTGTGAAGCAGTTCTCTTCTGTAAATGGGGTTGCCAGGAGCTGGAACTGATATGATCAGAACAGAAAACAACAGCTTTCCATACAGTTAACCTACAAACGTGGAAATTGGCACTATGCTGCTTTCACACACAGCTTACTCTCTTTTAAGGCAGCTCAGAGCTGTCTGTGATTGAGGGGGACATGCACTGTGGCAGGACCACCACCTCCCCATAGACCACCCCCTCACCCCTGCTGAGAACATCAATCACAAATAGCACAGCAGCAGCAGAAGCAGAAGCAGACGCAGAAGCAGACGCAGAAGCAGAAGCAGAAGCAGCAGCAGCAGCATGTGACAGCTGCTCACACCCAGCTCTCCTTTGCTTCTCCAAACACAGGTGTTTCTTCAAAAAGCACCCAGTTTGCTGCATAGGCTGTGTTGTGACAGAGGTAGATTTGTGTAAAGAGCAAAATGTGCAGGTGAGCTTAGAGAAAAAAGTGCTGCCCGAGGATCTTGGCTTTAAACTTGTACAAGGAGGAACGTCTTTGGCTCGGCTGCTGGGGCTGAAGTGTTAGGTGAGGTTCTCCAGGTTACTTCAGCCCCACGATCAGCCCATGACCTGTCACCAGCCAAAAGCAGAACATCTGAGCCCAAGTGCAAAAAATACTCTTGGTTATTAATTGGAAATAATTTTTAACATCAAAATGTTGTGAAAATAGCAGAGAGTCCACGCATACCTTGTACCCATCCTAACTTAGGGAACTCTGATGGCTTAGCAGTAAGGAGCGGTGCTACCAGGCCAAAGGTACACGATTTGAATCCACTAACTGCTTCATTGAAAGAAAGCTGGGCAATCTCCTCTTGTGTGATTTACTGCCTCTGAAAACTTGCTGGAGGATGACCTGCAGGTGGTTCTGACTCAACAGAACACAGAACAACAACATCTTGTGATATAGTTAAGAGCTTGTGTAAGCATAATACAGTAACAATAAAAGGAAATTAGCATAAGCTCCCCTGAGAAGACTGGAAATCCCAGAACACTTAACTGTGCTCATGCAAAGCCTGTACCTAGACCAAGAGGCTCCTGTGTAAACAGAATAGGAGAATATGACATGTTTTAAAATTAAGAAGGGAGTGCATCAAGGTTGTGTCCTCACTCCATACCTCTTCAATCTGTATGCAGAACAAATTATTGAAGAAGGTGGAATCTATGCAGAAGAATGTGGCATCAAGACTGGAGGAAAATTCAACAATACTCTGTGTTATTCAGATGACACAATCTTGCTTTTTGAAAATGAGAAGGACTTAAAGCACTTGTTGCAGGAGATGAAAGAATACAATTTTCTGTATAGATGCATCTCAACATCAAGAAAACAAAAATTCTTGCTACTGGACTGATAGGTAATATCATGATGGAGATAAGATTGAAACTGTCAACAACTTCATCTTACTTGGATCTGCAATCAACACCCTTGGTACCAGCAGTTAGGAAATCAGGAGACGAACATCCCATGAATGGCCAAGAGAACAAACAGATATGGCTTGAAAAGGGTGCAGCTGGAGTGCTCTTTGGAGGCAATAATGATGAGACATTAACTCACATACTTTGGGCATATTGCTAGAAAGGGCTATTCCTTGGTAAGGGACATCATGTTTGGAAAGATAAAGGGTCAGTGAAAGAAAGGAAAACCCTCAATGAGGTGGATTGACAGAGTGTCTTCCATAGTGGACGCTATTGTGTCAGAAGTGTGAGGATGGCACAGGACAGGTCAGGATTCAGAGCTGTTGTTCATAGGGTTGCTATGGGTTGTACTTGACTTGTGGCACCTAACAACAATAACTACAACTGTTGATCCATTCTTATTTAGAGTGACTCTGGCCATTCAGAGTGACTCCAGAGGACTGACTAGAACTGCTGCAGAGGGCCTCTGAGGCTGTAAGTCTCTGTGACAGAAGACCAGCAATTATCTCACTCTTCTCCCAGGTAGAACTTCCAGTAAGCAGCCAAGCTCTTTAACTGCAACCCCACCAGGACTCTTTGCTGTTTCTCTCCTTAAAGTTTATTAAAGGGCCAGTCCACCCACACCTGAAATTGTTCCCTATTCTCCACCTTTTCCTATAGACTAGGATCTAGGACATGGTCAATATGGCACGCCCTCTGGGCACCACGTGAGTAGAGCCACCAGTGAGCAATTTCTGTCCAGCAGGACAGTTCACATCACCAGTTCCCAGAGATCATTCAAGGCCACACTGCTTGCCAGAGGCTCTGTTGTCCACAGATGCTCTTCTGATCCGACCCCCTTCTTTACACTCCAGCTCAAAGGGTTTCAGAACCGATTTGCAGATGTGACTAAGAAGTAATTCTAGATATCGAAAAGGAAACATTTCAGATAAATGAAGAGTCTAAGAGAAGGAATATAGAAGACAAAAGAACAGTTTAACAAGAAGAGATTTTCTGTCTTCTTCGAGGAAAATGAAGTGGAAGGTGACACGTCTTAAGTAGATGAAGCAATGCAGTTGTGTTCACTGCTTTCTCAGTCGTCCAGTTGTTTTCCCTCAAGGAAAGGAAGGTCATTTACCACGCAGGTTGGATTGGAAGTTTTTAAGCGGCTGGTTAGTTACACCCTGATGCTCACTGCTGTTGATGCCATTCCCACTCTTAGGGACCCTCCCCACGTTTTCTGAGGCTGTGAATCTTTGCAGGAAGAGACTGACTGCTCTTTTTCTCCCATGGATTCAACGGTCGATCAGAACAATCTGCCATTAGATTAGCAGCCCACCCTTTATGCATGATGCCACCAAGGCTGCTTCTTTTTGCTGCTATCATTGCTGATAGGAGCCAATGAGTCAACTACAAATCACAGCAACCCTATGAATAACAGATCTGAATCTTGCCCTGTTCTCTGCCATCCTTACAAACTCTGATCTTCCCATCTTGTTGAAGGTCTTCTTCTTTTTTCCTGTGAACATGAAATAAAATACGTCTTGAAATACATATCTAGAGAGTAGGGAGCTCTGGTGGTTAGAAGTTGCGCTGACAATCTGAAGGCACATGATTTGAATCCACCAGGTGCTTCACAGGACAAAATTGGCCCTCTCCTTTCTTGCGATTTACAGTCTCCGAAATCTTGCTGGTGAGTCAGCTATGAGTTGGTCCTGACCCAACAGCACACAACAGCAACAACATAGAGAGAGTAGAACTGCCCCATTGGGTCTTCAACACCGTATTCTTAACATGAGCAGATTGTCCTATCTTTCTCCTGCAAAATGACTGATGGGTTCCAACTAGTTAACAGCCAAACAGGGCCATATATGTTGTTGTTTGTTGGGTGCCATCACATCGAGTATGACTCATAGTGACCCTGTGAACAACAGATCTGAACCCTGTCCTGTGTGTCCCATCCTCATCATCTTCAACACACTGAGTCCATAGCTGCAGTCACTGCTTCAATCCATCTCAATAATGGTCTTCTTTTCTTCCATGGACCCTCTACCTTTCCAAGCATGATATCCCTTCCCAAGGAATTGCCTTTCCCAACCACATGCCCAAAGTATATAAGATAAAGTTTCACCATCTTTGCCTTCAAAGAGCACTCTGGCTGCACTTTTTCCAAGACTTATCTGCTCATTCTTTTGGCAGTCCATGGGATATTCAGTATTCTTTGCCAGGACATTTCAAAGGCTTCAATTCTTCATTTGCCATCCTTATTCATTGGCCAGCTCTTAGATGCCTACCAAGTGATCGAAAAGACTGAATCAGGTGCAACTTAGCCTTAAAACTGACATTGCTTCCCAGTAATTTGGAGAGATCTCTGACAGTAGTACAGTAGTTATAGGAGAGAGAGAGAGAGAGAGAGAGAGAGAGAGAGAGAGAGAGAGAGAGAGAGGAGGGAGATGGATTGTTGTGTGCTATTGAGTTAAAACCAACCCATAGTTGACTAGCTAACTCTCCAGTGAGTTTTCAGAGGCAATAAATCTCATGGGAGAGCAACTGGTGAATTTAACCTATGGGATTGCAGTGCAATTTTTTACCACTAGATTACCAGAGCTTGGTTGAACTCTCTTTCTCTCTCTCCAAGCATGGAGAGAGAGAGGGAGAGAGAGAGAGAGAAAGAGAGAGATCTCATTCCAAGTTCCCTTTTCCCTATGTCTCCAGAATGGTTACAATAGATCTCTCACCCTTAGGGTACAATGTCAATGAAACTAGGAAATAAGATGATGTCTGGAGAGAAGAGCTAACCTGACACTCTGGCAAAATGCTTAAAACATGAAAAAGAAGCACAGACAGGAGCAACAGAAAGGCTCTGAAAAGACAATGAAGGGAACCAGCAGGAGAATCTCTGAAGATCTGTATTTGCCATTCATTTCTTCTTGTCCGTGTGGCAAGAGGGAGTCCAAGAGAACATGCTGAACCAAACGCAATCCCAGTCACATACCTCCATGAAATATCCAAACTAGGCCAGTGTACAGGAGCTTGAATCAATTCGGCAGCAATAGGTTTGGGTTTGGTTGGTTTTTATGGGTTTCAAAGTTTATTAGATGTTCCCAGGGATAGATGGGGAGGGGGGAGGTGAAAGGAAGACAGACACATCAGAGTCACTGAGCTTTTGTTAAATGAATACAATCAAGAAGGGTTAACAGTGATGACTGGTCAACATGGCAAACATCAGTGATTCCACTGAACTGTACATGTGAAGACTGTTAGAATGGCAAATGTTGTTACCTATATATTTCACATAAGGAGCTAGAAAGAAGAAAAACGATCAGATACTGATATTTTAGCTCATAAGAAAACCTGGATTTGCCTCAGCAGCAGCTGTATTCAAGCACCTGCTTGCTAATGTGGCTTGCACATCCACCATGACAAATTGGAGAGATCAGAAAAGGAAAACAGCAATCCTAAAGGGAAGATGGGAAATGCTGAGGCCAGCCCTTGCCTAACTCTGGTGAAAGGCCTGGATGGGCAAGAGAACTACTTAAAACTGATGGGGATACTCGGGAAGATGCTCAAGAATTGACATCCTGTTGTCCGAGGCAGCGCTTGTAGAGAAGTTTCTGTTTTGAAGTCCTGGATTCCTTGGTGGTAAATTACAGTCTGTAAAAGCAGACTGACACCCTAACAGGCAGTTTCCCCGGTTTTTAAATTCATTTGAAGAAAGCCTCTAACAAGCAACCCAACATGATCCAGGGGCCGCCCAAGTGGAAGAGAGATCTGCGTGCTTAGCACTGCTTCACATTAGCCCTTGTGGAAGATTGAAAGCCGGCACAGATGAGCAGTAAAGCAGAGTGTCTGAACTACATGAAGTCCCACAGTGGTGCAGACGGCTGACACACTCGGCTACTAACTAAAAGGCTTAAGGTTCAAGTGTACCCAGAGGCATCTGAGATGACAGGCCTGATGTTTTACTTCTAAAAATCTGACCATTGACGATGTTGCAGAGCAAAGTTCTACGCCAATATGCACGGCGCTGCCAGGAGGCTGGCATGGTTTTTGAAGTTTATACAGGGGCCTTTTACATTATTTTATTTATGCAAAGACATTGAACCAAGATATTTTTCCATTGCTGATGTCTTAATCTGTCTAAAACAATTAATGAGAAAGAAAAGCTGAGTAAACAAAATCTCCTTTAACTAGTTCAATAAAGAAATTACTCCATTCGATAAATAAGTGCACGTGGACAAACTGATCACCATTAAAAGTAAAGATGGGAGGAGGAAGACTAAATCAAGAAAAACGATGGGAAGATTCTAGAAAAAGAGCAATATTTCCTACAAATAAGTGTGCAAACAAAATAGACCAGGGAAAAAAGCACTGGGGGAGTAGGGAGGGAAGGAAGTTAAACAATGGTTTTATTGATTTAAGACATGTGGATTTCATTACGAAAGCCAAATGCATAAAAATGGGCTGTGATATCCGAAACTAGGCAAGGAGCAAAACTGGGTCACAGGGCTCCTTGGACAAAAGGAATGATGAATCTTTATTAGGTAATTGGACTCTGAGGTAGGAGGCAAAAAATAATCCTTCCCTTTCCCAGCCCTCCTTTGGAACAGCTTGTAAGCCTTCAAAAGTGCATGTCCGTGTAGAGCTGAAATGGTAAGTCCCAGGGCCCCACTCTTTTTGACACAGCATCTGTAAGGCCAAGAAGTTTCTGAGCCAGAACCTAGAGGAACCTTGGGAAAAACCCTCAAACTGATAGGGAAATAAATAAAGTGGAGATCAAAGCAGTGCCTGGAAGATGTCCCCACGGCCCCAACGCGAAGCTTCAGCTGAGTTTGAAAGTAATAAAGTAGCAATAATATTTTTTTCACTTGGATAGACATTTGCCTCTTAAGAGCTCATAACCTGTGGTAGCTTACACAAATCTGATGGGCTGCTCTTGTGGGAGCCTCCTTTTAAAAATAATACACACAGAAACCAAAGTCACTGAGCTGCTTGAGTGAGAACATCCCAATTGATGCAGAGAAAATGTACTAGAAATCCTCTTCTGTGAACCTCTTCATTCAGTGCTGACCTTTATGGACAGAGGTAAAAACAGAAGAGAAATGGACCTTCTAAATCCTTTTATCTTTCTTTCTCTCCTCTTCCCCTTCTGCAGTCCTTTGCTCGAACTTTCCCCCTTTTTTCTTGTGATCTGGTTGTTGTTAGGAGGGGCCAGTCCTCAGAAAAAGACATGATGCTGGGAAAGAATCGAGAGGAAGCCCCTCAAGGAGATGAATTGACACAGTGACTGACAATGGGCTTGAGAATGGCAGAGATGGTGAGGACAGGGCAAGGCTCTGGCCTATTATTCATAGGGTGGCTATGAGGCACCTAACAACAGTTGCCCTTTTCTGCCTCTACCAAGAGCTACAATTACATAAACTGGATATTCTGCTACCTTTGATGCGAGAGAGAGAGAGAGAGAGCAAGAGCTACAATTACATAAACTGGATATTCTGCTACCTTTGATGCCTTCTGTCCAGAACCCCGTTGCCTTAGGAACCAGCCCACATTAATCACATAACTTGAGGAAAAATTACTGGTTTAGTATTTTATCCCTATCAGTAAGTTAAACACCTCTTAGCACTAGTAATCAGGAAATCAAAAAACGTATTGCGATGGGAAAGTCTGCTGTTAGGGACCTCTCTAAAGTACTCAAGAGCAACGGTGTCTCTCTGGAGACTAAGGTGCGCCTGATACAGGCCACGGTTTTTGCAATCACTTGTTATGCATCACAGAGTTGGACAATGACTAGGGAGGATAGAAGGAGAATTGACGCCTTTGAGCTGTGGTTCTGGAGAAGAGTACTGAATGTACCATGGACTGCCAAGAAAACAAATAGATTCATCCTAGAGAGGGTTAAACCAGACTGCTCCTTGGAGGCAAGGATTCTGGGGCTTCGCCTGACATGCTTTGGACATGTTGTAAGGAGAGACAGGTCTTTGGAGAGGGACATCATGCTGGGCAAAGTGGAGGGACAGCGCAGGAGGGGAAGACCCTCTATGGGGTGGATTGATTCAGTGACTGGGGTAATCGCGATGGGTGTGTCGGAGGCAATGAGATTGGCACAGGATAGAGCAGGGTTTAGGGCTGTTGTACATAGGGTCGCTATGAGTCGCAAATGACTCGACGGCACATAACAACAACAACAAGTTAAACACTGAACACACTGTTGTGATAAGTCAATCTTTACACATGGTGACCTCAAAATTGTGTTGTTGTTATTGTTGTTGTGTGCCGTTAAGCTGGAACTGTCTCATAGCCGACCCTCCAGCAGATTTGTCAGAGATAGTAAATCCCACAGGAGGATATTACCCATCCTTCTCCCACAGAGCAGCTGGTAGATTCAAACCATGTTCCTTTGGGATTATAGTGCAGCTTCTTACCACCAGAATGCCTCCCAAAATTGTGTACTCTGTAGACTTTTCAATGGTTGACTTTTTTTTTTTTTTTATAAATAGATGCCTGGGGCTTTCTTCCAAGGTGATTCCAAGTCCAACCTTTCCATTAACAGCTGGATATGCATGCTTGCGTCACCCAGGGCTCCCCTATTAAGTGATACCTACACCTGAATCCTTGCCTAAGACACCATTAATAGCCTACAACTAAGGAAACAAAACAAAAATGCAAAAATCTTATATAACTTAGAGCAAGAAATTCTTTTGGGGCCCAGTTTGTCAGAGATGCTATGAGTGAGAATTTATAGCAATGGATTTGGAGGTTTTTTGCATGTATATTTTTATATTTTTATTAAACTGATTCATTTGCAAAGTTTTAATACATTGCTTTTCACATAGGATCTTTCCCATTTCTTACACCCCCACACACACATGAGATTGTGTGACCCTATGATTAACCCCACCCCCCGCCCATCCTCACCCCTCTGCTTCCCTCCATCTCCCCTTGGATCCTCATACTCATTCTACAATAATGGTTTTACACAGTATTTGGCCTTATGGGATTGGATTAGCTCACTCAGCATAATGGTCTCCAGTCCCTCTCAAGTTGGGCAGTAATTTACAAAATCATTGCTCCTATGTGCTGTTTAGTATTCCATTGTGTGAATGTACCATAATTTCTCAATCCATTTGATTGTGGTTGAACACATGGGCTGATTCCATGTTCTTGTCATGGTGAATAACGCTGCTATGAACATTGGTATAAAAGTCTTCATTTGTGCCTCAGTTCTCATTTTCTCGGGGTATATTCCAAGCAGTGGAATAGCTGAGTCATATAGAATTTCTATGTTCAGCTTTTTGAGGAAGCACCAAACTGCCTTCCAGAGTGGTTGTACCATTTTACAATCCCACCAACAATGTATAAGAGTTGCTATCTCACCACATCCTCTCCAGCATTTATTACTTGATGTCTTGTTAAACTTTGCCACTGCTACTGAAGTGAAATGGTATCTCATTGTGGTTTTGATTTGCATATCTCTTATTGCCAGTGATTTTGATTATTTCTTCATGTGTCTGTTGGCCATTTGAATATTTACCTCTGTGAAAATTCTTTCCATGTCTTTTGTCCATTTTATACTTGAATTATCAGCCTTTTTCTTCTGGAGACCCAGGGGTATTCTGGAAACTTTCATTATGAGACTTGTCTGAAATGTTGTCAAATATTTCTTCCCAGTTGGTAGGTTTTCTTTGTTTTGATTGATTGTGTGTGTACACAAGGGGGCCTAATAAATCTTGGTTATTTACATAAACATATCCTTAAATAACCTGCCCCCAAACACTTAAGATTTAATGAGAGAACTCTGTCAAGTCCCTTCTCATGGTTAGCATGTGGCGAAGAGGAGACATACAGAGACATGGTGTTTAGAAATAACCTCCCTTAGATTGTGCGAGGAGCTAGAGTCGGAAAATCAAAAGGGCCGAACTCGTTCAGCATTTCTTAAGCTCAAGGAACTGAAGAGAAAATTCAAACCTCGAGTTGCTACAATCAAGGATGCTTTAGGCAGAATGTTAAATGATCCAGGAGGTATCAAAAGAAGATGAAAGGAATATACTGAGTCATTGTACCGAAAGAAATTGGCAGATACAGAAGAATTTAATGAAATAGCATTTGAGCAAGACCCTATGGTGATGAAGGCAGAAGTTCAAGCTGCTTTGAAGGAAATAGCAAAAAATAAGGCCCCCGGAATAGATGGTACACCAATTGACATATTTCAGCTAACAGATGCTGCTGTGGATGTGCTCACCAAGTTGTGCCAAGAAATCTGGAGAACAACCACTTGACCAACTGACTGGAAGAGGTCTATATTTGTTCCCATCCCAAAGAAGGGCGACCGAACTGAGTGTGGAAACTACAGAACAATATCATTGATTTCACATGCAAGCAAGATTCTACTGAAGATTATCCAAAAACAACGGGAACAGTACATCAGCAGAGAACTGCCAGAAGTCCAGGCTGGGTTTAGAAGGGGTCGTGGTACTAGGGATATTGTAGCTGATGTTAGATGGATCTTAGCTGAAAGCAGAGAATACCAGAAGAACGTCTATCTGTGTTTCATTGATTATGCAAAGGCATTTGACTGTGTGGATCATAACAAACTGTGGCTGACTCTGAGAAGAATGGGAATCCCAGAACATTTAATCATGCTAATGCGAAACCTGTACTTGGACCAAGAGGCAGTCATCAGAACAGAGCAGGGCAACACTGCATGGTTCAAAATTGGGAAGGGTGTACATCAGGGATGTGTCCTATCTCCATACCTTTTTAACCTGTATGCAGAGTAGATTATCTGAGAGGCTGGGCTCTATGAGGAGAAGCGTGGCGTTAGGATTGGTAGACGATCTATCAACAATCTGCGTTATGCAGATGACACAACTTTGCTCGCTGAAACTGCACTTACTGCAGAGGGTCAAGGACTACAGTCTTCAGTATGGACTGAGGCTCAATGTCAAGAAGACAAAAATTCTCACCACAGGATCAATCGGTAGCATCAGAATGAATGGCGAAGAGATTGAGAGTGTTCACAGCTTCAGCTTGCTTGGCTCCACAGTCAACATTCTTGGCACCAGTAGCCAGGCAATCAAAAAAATGTATTGCGATGGGAAAGTCTGCTGTTAGGGACCTCTCTAAAGTACTCAAGAGCAACGGTGTCTCTCTGGAGACTAAGGTGCGCCTGATACAGGCCATGGTTTTTGCAATCACTTGTTATGCATCACAGAGTTGGACAATGACTAGGGAGGATAGAAGGAGAATTGATGTCTTTGAGCTGTGGTGCTGGAGAAGAGTATTGAATGTGCCATGGACTGCCAAGAAAACAAACAGATTCATCCTAGAGAGGGTTAAACCAGGCTGCTCCTTGGAGGCAAGGATTCTGGGGCTTCGCCTGACATACTTTAGACATGTTGTAAGGAGAGACAGGTCTTTAGAGAGGGACATCATGCTGGGCAGAGTGGAGGGACAGCGCAGGAGGGGAAGACCCTCTATGGGGTGGATTGAGTCAGTGACTGGGGTAATCGGGATGGGTGTGTCAGAGGCAATGAGATTGGCACGGGATAGAGCAGGGTTTAGGGCTGTTGTACATAGGGTCACTATGAGTCGCAAACGACTCGACGGTACATAACAACAACAACAACAGGTAAAGGGACTGAGTAAAACACACATGTGCGTCTTTGCCTGTTTTCAGAAATGGTCAGATTTCAACAGGAGAGGCTGAAGAACGAGCCAATGAGCTACCACCAGTTCAGCTCCTGATCACGCTGACCCACGTGCCAGATCTGTGCTTCATAGAGTTCGCAGTGGCTGATCTTCCAGAAAGCCACCAACCCTTTCTTCTCAGGCACCTCTGAGTGGAATCAAACCTCCAACCTCTTGGTTTGTAGTATATCAGCCATTTGCATCACACATGTTCTCCACATGGAATTAGGGCAGGCGAAAGGCTTGAGTAAGTGTATGAAGGTCCTAACTGGGGTAGTGTTCCCTCAGACATCCCTCAGGACAGATACCAGTGAGGAGAGACCTACAGACAAGGGAAGCAGGCTCCCAGCATCTGGCTTTCTCACAGCCACCCTGCCAACAAGCCTAGACTAGCTCAGGGTCCTGAGCTATGAAGATGGTATATGGAGAGGTGTGGGGAAGGAGAGGCTAGAAACAAGCTACAACCTCAGGGTGAGGATGAGGAGCTTCAGCTTAGAGTCATGGGTGTTAGGGAGCCTCAGAAAGCACTCTGAGTACCTGTGAAGACTCACGTGTGTGTGTTACATGTGAGTGTGCATATGTGGATACATGTGACATGTGTATGTGTGTGCTCATGTGCAGGGATGGATGGATGGAGATAGATAGATAGATAGATACATGTATATTTGAGGGCTATGTTGGAGTGTTACCTGTCCAATACGAGTATGAATGTCTATGTTGGAGTCTGAATGTGTATGTATGTGTTTTAGAGGAAGGGCACTGGTCAGCTGGACATCGTAGAGGGAGGACTGAGCTTCCTGAAATGGGACTCTCTGGATTCTGCGGTCAGACACTAGAGTGATTTCCTTTAGACTACAGCCTTGGGAACAGACTGCTCAGCTAGGGAGAGATATGCCCTGAAGTTGTTGATGTCACCAGAGGCCATGCCTTTGTCCCTGCTTCTGTTCTCAGGGGAGCATAGCTAATTAGTTTCTCTTTTTAAAAAATATTTACCTTCTATTTAAGTACAAAATTGTTAGAATAACACTAAACAGAAAACCAGAGTAAATATTTACAAAAACATTGACAATACTGAAATTGTTGTTGTTGTTGTTATTGTTGTTATGTGCTGT
>NW_006399852.1:1165465-1174514 GCF_000299155.1 Elephantulus edwardii | reverse complement strand
TCAATCCATATTGAAGGCTGCAGTCTTGACCCTCTGCAGCAAACACTTCAGGTCCTCTTCAGTTTCAGCAAGCAGGGTGTGACATCTGTATAACCCAGATTGTTGATAGACCTTTCACCAATCCTGATGCCACACTTCTCTTCATAGAGCCCAGCCTCCCGAATAATCTGTTCTGCATATAGATTGAAAAGGCACCAAAAACCAGAGCCAAAGAAGAGGAAATAGGAGATTTCTACCAACTTTTACAGTTGGAGATCGATAGAACATGCAATCAAGATGCATTGATAATAATGGGTGACTGGAATGCAAAAGTTGGGAAAAGAGAAGAAGAATCAGTAGTTGGAAAACATGACTCAGTGACATAAATGAATCTGGAGATAGAATGATCAAATTTTGCACAATCAATGACTTATTCATTGCATATACATTTTATAAGAAACATAAACGCAGGCTATACACATGGATTTCACCTGATGGTATGCATAGGAATCAGATCAATTACATCTGCGGAAAGAACCGCTGGAGAAGCTCAATATCAGCTGTGAAAACTAGGCCAGGAGCTGATTGTGGGACAGACCACCAACTACTCATATGCAAGTTAAAGCTGAAGCTAAGAAAAATTAAACTGAATCCACGGGAGCTAAAATATGACTTTGAGTCTACCCCACCTGAATTTCAGAACCATCTCAGGAACAGGTTTGAGTCCTTGAACACTAATGAGTGAAGACCAGATGAGTTGTGGGAGGCTATCAAGGGTATCATCCAGGAAGAGTGCAAACGGTCTTTACAAAGACAGAGGAGGAAGAAAAGACCAAAATGGATGTCAGAAGAAACTCTGAATATTGCACTGGAGCACAGAGAAGCCAAAGCAGAAGGAAGAATTCAAGACACTAAAGAGCTGAATAGAAGATTCCAAAAGGCAGCATGGGATGGCAAAGTAAAATATTACAGCAAGGAGATGGAGTCAGAAAATCAAAAGGGCTGAACTCGCTCAGTATTTCTTAAGCTCAAGGAACTGAAGAACAAATTCAAATATTGAGTTGCTATAATCAAGGATGCTTTAGGCAGAGTATTAAATGATCAAGGAGGTATCAAAAGAAGATGGAAAGAATATACCGAGTCACTGTATCTAAAGGAATTGGCAGACACAGAAGAATTTCATGAAACAACATATGAGCAAGAGCCTATGGTGATGAAGGAAGAAGTTCAAGCTGCTTTTAAGGAAATAGCAAAAAATAAGGCCCCAGGAATAGATGGCATACCAACTGACATATTTCAGCTAAGAGATGTGCTCACCAAGTTGTGCCAAAAAATCTGGAGAACAACCACTTGGCCAACTGACTGGAAGAGATCTATATTTGTTCCCACTCCAAAGAAGGGTGACCCAACAGAACATGGAAACTATAGAACAATATCATTGATTTCACATGCAAGCAAGATTCTACTGAAGATTATAAAAAAAAAAACAACTGGAACAGCACATTAGCAGATAACTGCTTTAAGTCCAGGCTGGGTTTAGAAGGGGTCGTGGTACCAGGAATATTGTAGTTAATGTTAGATGGACCTTAGCTGAAAGCAGGGAGTACCAGAGGAATGTCTATCTGTGTTTCATTGATTATGCAAAGGCATTTGACTGTGTGGATCATAACAAACGGTGGCTGACTCTGAGAAGAATGGAAATCCCAGAACACTTGATCGTGCTAATGCGAAACCTATACTTGGACCAGGAGGCAGTTGTCAGAACAGAGCAAGGAAACACTGCATGGTTCAAAATTGGGAAGGGTGTACTCCAGGGATGTGTCTTATCTCCATACACTGAAATTACATCTATAATAATACAGTGAAAAGTCTTAAAATTCACAAGTTTAATTACAGAATTGACACAACATGGATATAACAGTTGATCACTGAGTATGGCATTGATGAGAAATGTAAGATCCAAGAGAAGGTACCAAAAGTGTGCCGATTAATTGCTATTCTCCACAATTTTGTACTACTAGGAGAACAAAGAGCTCTGTCTTGGCGAGAGTACTGTCAGAGTGTTCTTTGGAGGAAAAAAATGATGAAGCTTTGCCTCACATATTTTGGACATGTTGCTAGGAGAGGAAGACCCTCAATCAGGTGGACTGGCACAGTGACTGCTGCAATGGGCTCTAGTGTGTCAGAAAGTGTGAGGATGGTACAGGATAGAACAGAGTTCAGATCTTTTGTTCATAGAGTTACTATGAGTCGTACTTAACTTGACAGCACCTAACAGCAAAAATAACAACTATTCTGTAATCTGGTCCTCCTCAAGAATGAGTCCTTTTAGAGGTTAAGATTGACAGGCAGCCAAAGGGGACAAGTCAAGAGTTGAAATAGTCATATAATGTGTCAAATTTACTTCATTCTATTGACTATGTTGTAGTCAAGGCAGTTTTTGTTATAATATTTGAAGAATATGAGCGAATTTGTATTGCTTAGAATGAAAAATTAGGCACATTAAAATCTGAACAGAGAGTACTTGTATTAGAATTACAACATTCTATCCAATGAAACTATTTACCAGATTAAGATAAAAGAGAATTGATTCTGTTCACTTTTGCACATTGAAAGTAGTACCTTTATACATTTGTGCATACATACATAACCCAGATGGCCTAAAGGTTAAGTGCCTGGCTACTAACTGAAAGGTTGATGTTTCAAATCCACCCAGCAGCTCCCTAGATGAAAAATTTAGTCATATGTTCCTTACAACATGTCCAAAGTATGTCAGACGGAGCCTCAGAATCCTTGCCTCCAGGGAGCCTCCTGGTTTAACTCTCTCCAGGATAAATCTGTTTGTTTTCCTAGCAGTTCACGGTATTCTCAATACCCTTCTCCAGCACCACAACTCAAAGGCATCAATATTCCTTCTATCCTCCTTAGTCATTGTCCAACTCTCTGATGCATAAGAAGTGATAGCAAAGACCATGGCCTGTATCAGACGCACCTTAGTCTCCAGAGAGACACCATTGCTCTTCCTTTATGCTGCAGTGTAATCCATACTAGAGACTGTAGCGTTGTACTTTACCAGTGAGTATCTTTAAGTATTTCAAATATTCATTTTCTGCTAGCAAGGTTGTGTCATCTGCATATTGTAGATATGTACAAACTGCACAAATAGAGAGATAGATTAAATGTCCAGGATATCTGGCCAGCAAGATGTCACTGCAGAGCATGACAAGTGTTGGAAGGGCAGCCAACAGCCTTGGTTTGAAGCCCAGTCCCCGTGTTACAATTGTGCTTCGTGACAAGTCTCCTGAACTCTTTGTGCCTGTACTGCCTCACAGGTTGGAGTTTTGTTTGGTTTGGTTTTATGAACTTGGCATGCAGTGAATTCAGGGACAGGCTCAAAATCAAAACCGAATGTGGTTTACTGGGGTCACTGGAATCAATGGATGAGGCTAAGAGTCAGACAGCTCCCGTCATGACTGAGAAATCAACTATCTCTTCAGTTACGCCAGAACTGGGGGGGACAAAGAATTAAATTACTTTGACCCTAGAGAGGCCTTTTCAGAAACACAGCCTCTCTCTTCTGATAGAATACTCACAATTCTGCTGTAACCTTAAACTTCTACGTGGCACTTTTTTGTGCCGGGCTGGGCCGATTAGTGTCTGTTGTCTTAAAAAGTCTTTTGAAATGTTTACTCAGGAAGCACAGAGAATGTTCTCTGACAAGTAAAGCCCATGTTTCCACTATTTACTGAGACTCTTTGTTTTCATGTATCAAATGTCTCATGCCTTACCCAAACACTTTATTTGCCAATAAAGACTCAAGACTTCAGTCTGAGGGCCTGGGAAGGGGAACCAGTAAATGTCAGTTGAATCCCAGTAACGGAGGAAATGTTCCATTAACTTTTCTATTTAAAAAAAAAAGTATGTTTTCAAGGGTATCATCAAAGTCTCCTAGCATTGTTTCATTATAAACAAAACTCAGTATGCACCAGATAGGAAAACAGGAAAGGGTGAGAGAGCTGCTGTTATTTGATCACCTCAACCAAGAGGAAATTTGTCTGAGGTAAGCAGTTCTCAGAAGCAGCAATAGTTTCATGAATTGGATGTTTAATATTGTCTTGGTCTCCTGGACAAAGAGACAAATACCTTTTAAGACCATGAAAACTCAAGACCTACAAGTATTAACTGTGGAGCCAAAGTGGAGACTACTTTTACTGTCAAGAAAACACTTAGGGACAAGAAGATGAGCCTCAAAAGTGTATGGATAGATACAAATTTTATCTATATTTAAGGACAAATTGTTATCTTTACAGAATTAGCACTAACCAAAGGTGCTCTTAGTTTTCCAAGTGATCAAATGGTCACAAACGCCCAATGTCCAGTCTGACTCCCAAGTTCCTAGTTTAAATGTCCTCTATCAAAAGTCTACCTCTTCTCCTGACAGGATGTGCTGAGAAAAGCACAACATCACTTCTGTTGGATTCTTTCCAAACGTGAAGACCCTCAATGCGATCATGAGAACACTAAGGGACAGTTTGCAAAAGAACCAGCCAGCGCTTTTGAGAAGCATCAAGATTGGAAAAAGACAAAGGGAGACCGAGGAGACATCAGAGTGAGAGATACTCCAGAGAGTTTTCAGTGGTTGAATATCAGAAGTGTATCTCCAGGCCTTGCTTCGAAGGTGCCCCTGGGTAGATGCAAATCTCCAATCCTGCAGTTAGTAGATGGTCTTTGACAGCAGGTTTTCCCAATGTAGCATGTCTCTTTATTTCTTGACTGCTGTTACCTGTATTGATTGAATATTCTAGTAAAAGGAAATCATTGACAACGTTAGTCTTTTCTCATCTATCTCAATATTGCCAATAATCCAAAAGGATGTTTGTTTTCTTGATGTTGAGGCATAATCCAAATTCAAAGTTGCAGTCTGCAATCTTCTGCAGCAAGTCTTTTAAGTCCTCTTCACTTTCAACAAGAAGATTGTGTCATCTGCATAAAGCAGGTTGTTGATGAGTCTTCCTCCAATCCTGATGTCACACTATTCTTAATATAATACAGCTTCGTGAATGATTTGTTAAGCAGACAGATGAACAGGTAAGGAGAAAGGATGCAATGCACACCTGTCTGGATTTTAAACATGCAGTGATCCCTTGTTCTGTTCAAGTGACAGATTTTTTTGTCTAGGTATAGGTGTCACATGAGTACAATTACATGTTCTGGGATGCCCATTCTTCTCAATTGTTAGTCATAATTTGTTATGATCTGCACAGCATTTGCCTTTGCATTGGCAATGAAACACAGACAAACGATTTTACATATTGGAGGGGGAAATGCACAAAACAAGCCTAGGGGGTAAGGAGTTCCATTGCCCCAATCCAAAGTTCAAATCCACCGACTGGTCCTCAGAAAAAAAGATGGGAAATCTTCCATGGAATTTACAGCCTCTGAAAACTCGCTGGAGGGACAGTTATGAGTTAATTGTGACTTGGTAGCAGGTAACAAGATCTTTTTTACAATATTCATTTTATGGCAGCAGTCTTGAAATGAACATGCAATACCACCAAGGCATGCATATAAATTAAAAGTTTACAAACAAAAATAGAGGGGGAAACCCACATTAAATAAAAGATTGGCAAGCAGAATTTGATATAACATAACCCTTTTAGTATCTAAATATATCATATAAAAGTTAACTTTAAGGTTGAAGTTTAATTCAAACCTAGGAAGTCCACTAATATACAGAAAATTAAAAGAAAAAATAAGATCATTTTCATAAATTAAAAGAAACATGTGGTGAAATTCAACATGCCACCTACTAGAGATGAAAGTCAAAATGGGACACACTAACACTCTCATTTAATGCTAAAATGTCAAAATTATTTCCCTTGACTGGCAACAAGAGAAATTCAGATAAAAACCACAATTAGATACCATCTTACCCCACACTGCTTGCTGAAAATTAGGAGGTCTTGAAGCACTTGTTGCAAAGGATCAATGAATACAGCCTTCAATATGTATTGTGTCTCAACCTAAAGAAAACAAAAATTCTAACCACTGGACCAATAAGCAACATCTTGATGGATGGAGAAAAGATTGAAACTCAACAACTCATCTTGCTTGGATCCACAGTCAATACCCTTGGTATTAGCAGTCAGGAAATCAGGAAACATATTGCACTGGTTAAGTTTGTAGTTAAGGCCCTCTCCAAATTATTGAGGAGTAATGATGTCAGATTGAGGACTGGGTTGCATATGATACAGGCTATGGTCTTTCTGGTTACTTATACATTTAAGGGCTGGACAATGAATAAGGATGACAAGAACTGGCGCCTTTGAGCTGTGATGTTGGAGAAGAGTACCGAACATCATTTGGATGGCCAAAAGAGCTAACAGATATGCCTTGGAGAGGGTGCAGCCAGAGTGCTCTTTGGAGGCAAGGATGATGAGGCTTCACCTCATATACTATGGCCATGTTGCTGGGAGAGGCTATTCCTTGGAGAAGGACATGATGCTCAGAGAGGCAGAGGGTTGAAAAGTAGAGGAAGACCCTTGACCAGGTGGATTGACACAGTGACTGTCGCAATGGGCTCCAGTGTGTATGGAAATGTGAGGATGGCACAGGATAGGACAGGGTTTGGATCTGTTGTTTATACGGTTGCTGTGGGTCATAATTGACTTGATGGCACATAACAACAACATAGTTTCTATGTGTCTGAAATATAGAAGCTGCTTAACTGGATGATTCTAATAATATATACAAAAACATATATCATGTTGCTGTTGTTGTTATGTGCCATCGAGTCGTTTGTGACTTGTAGTGACCCTGTGTACAAAAGCTCTGGACACTGTTTTATCCTGTGCCAACCTAGCCATCTCAAACGCACTTATTCCCACCGCTCCAGTCACAGAATCGATCCATCTCATCGAGAGTCTTCCTCGCGTGCGCCGTCCTTCCCTCTCCAAAACATGATGTCCCTCTCCAAGGACCAGTCCCTCCTTGCAACATGCCCAAAGTATGTCAGATGAAGCTTCCGAATCCTTGACTCCAGGGAACATTCCAGCTTCACCTTCTCCTGGGCAAACCTGTTTGTTCTCTTAGCAGTCCATGGAATATTCAACATACATAATAGAAAAATACTATAAAGCAGTATTATATAATAGTGTAAAAGAGAAAAATACTAGAAACAATTTAAATATGTAATAATGCCAAGTAGTCAAAAACCGTTGTTGTTGTTGTGTGCTGTCAAGTCACCTGTGACTCATAGTGACCCTAAGTACAATAGCTCTGAAACCTGTCCTGTTCTAAGCCAGTCTCATTGGCTCTGACACATCTAATTCCATTGCTTCAATTACCATCTCAATCCATTATATCCTGAGCCTTCCTCTCCTGCGCTGTCCACCTTACCAAGCATGATGGCCTTCTCCAAGGACTGGTCCCTCCTGCCCATGTGCCCAGAGTATGTAAGATGGAGCTTGAAAATCCTAACGTCCAAGGAGAAACTTGGTTTTACCCTCTACAATACAGACCTGTTTATTCTTTTGGTGGGCCATGGTATGTTCAATACTCTTCTCCAGAACCACAGGACAAAAGTGTCAATTCTTATTTTCCAGTTCTTTGATGCATCTTTTGATGCCACAAGTAATTGTGGAAGCCATGGCCTGGATTAGTCACACCTTGGTCTCTAGACTGACACTTTGGAGAGGTCCCTGACAGCAGACTTCCCCAATGAAATTTGCCTTTTGATTTCCTGACTGCTGGTGCCAGGAATGTTGATTGTGGAGCCAAGAAAGCTAAAATTGTTTACAACTTCAATCTCTTCTACATTCTTCATAGTACTGTCAATTGGCCCAGTGGTGAGACTCTTTCTCTTTTGATGTAAGCTTCAATTCATATTGAAGACTACAATCCTTGACCTTCTGCAACAAATGCTTCAAGTTCTACAGTTTCAACAAGCAAGGTTGTGTCATCTGCTTAAAGCAGGTTTTTGATAAGTCTCCCTCTAGTCCTAACTCCACATTTCTCCTCATAGAGTCCAGCCTCCTAAATGATCTGTCCCACATACGGATTGAAGAAGTGGGGAGACAGGATGCATCCCTTATATACAGCCTTCCTAGTTTTGAACCATGCAGTGTTTTTTTGCTCTGTTCTAACGACTATCTCTTGGTCCAAGTGTAGGTTTTGCATTAGCATGATCAAGTATTCTGGGATTCCCATTCTTCCCAAGGTTAGCCACCATTTGTTGTGATCTACAAAGTCAGATACTTTTGCATAGTCAATGAAGCACAGATAGACATTCCTCTGGTATTCTTTGCTTTCAATCAAGATCCATCTGGTTATAATTATTGGTTATTATTGGTTATAATGTCTCTAGTGCCACCACCTCTTTTAAATCCAGCTTGTATTTCTGGTAATCTCTGTTACTGTTCTGTTCTAGTCGGTTTTGGAGACTCTTCAGCAGGGTTTTGCTTGTGTGTGATATTAGTGATATCGTTCAATAATTCCCACACTCTGTTGGATCACCTTTTTGGGGGATAGAAATAAACATGGATATCTTCAGTCTGTTTGTAAAAAAAAGGAGTGTTTTTAGGGATATTATAGCTAATGTTAGACAGATCTTGGCCAAAGCGGAGAATACCAGAGAAATGTCTATCTGTGCTTCATTGACTATGCAAAGGCATTTGACTGTTGGATCATAACAAATTGTGGCTGACTGAGAAGAATGGGAATCCCAGAACACTCTTCAGATTGTGCTTATGTGAAACCTATACTTGGACCAAGAGGCAGTGGTCAGAACAGAACAGGGGAAACACTGCATGGTTTAAACTCAGAAAGGGTGTGCACCAGGGATGACCTTTCAATCTCTATACAGAACAGATCATCCAGGAGGCTGGGCTTTACCCCATGTGTTAAGAGAACTGCTTCATACAGTTTTCTTGGCTGTCATCTTTACAGAAATCTAATTAATGCCTTTTTCATAAACTATTTGTACCACCAAGAACCTCCTAGAGAGACTGCAACTTACTTTTAATCCCTCCCTCATCACATTCTCCTAAATGGAGTTCTATTTTATGTGGAT